>NC_140927.1:25454011-25678938 GCF_045865225.1 Trachurus japonicus
TGCAATAACACAAGTTTAGTTAAACACTCGGTGAGGAAGGGAATATTGTTTAGATTATGTAACATATTTTCCCAAAATGTTGAGATTTATTGAACAGCTCATAACCCAGGAAAAGATGGAGAGGAGATGATTACAGCTTCAGATTCACATTTTGCCTTAACTTGTATTTTGAGTCTCTCTGTTGTCAGAAGTGCAACAGACTTCCAACCCATAGAGGTCAGTGTAGCAAAGCAACGTCTTCACTCAAGGTTTAGTAGCTTTTCTACAAGAGTGCAGACAGAAGGGGAAAACGCCTCTGACATTCAAATTCATATTTACTCCAGATTAAATAAATAAGTTGTTATATTTGAATTGTTTCGATAAGTAAAGCCATAGTCTTCTATCCTCATCTACCACTTCTCACTACAAGCTGCAATATCTTGCCAAAGGGCACTTCGGCATGCAGGAAGAGCAGGGCATTGAACCACTGACCTTCTGATTGGAGGACAACCTGCTGTACCTCCTGAACCACAACCTCCGCTGCAAAAAACACACACTTTCTTTCTGAACCCTCCCCATGAGACGGTTCTTCGTCTTTAATCTCTTACCCTTTGATCCTGTATGGAGAGGAGTCACATGACACAGCAACACACACACACACACACACACACACACTGCTTCATCTCTTTGGTTTTAAGAAACAGGCTCTTATTATGTCCTGCATCTATTTGCACTTTTTTGCATTTAATTGTTGGACCTGTCAAACTGCACATTATAAATTATTATTATTTTACCTCTTGGATGTTGAGATTAATCCGTGTCACATCAACAAATTTCACCAATACAGTACATGTCATTTAAATCTCTACTAGCAGCAAATAACTCCCACCCTCTGTGTCCTGTTGCCGCTCCAGGGCTCAGCTGATTCCTACACAAGCCGACCATCAGACTCGGATGTGTCCCTGGAGGAGGAAAAGGAGGGCGGCCGGCAGGAGAAGGAGCAGCAGGCCACTGTTCAGCTCGAGAGGGCAAAGGTCAGTTGCACTGGGAACTAGTACTGTATCTACTCTCTATTGACAATAAAGCTTCATACTGCACTGTATATCACACAAAGAGAACTTGAACACACGTAATCTCATCGCACAAGTTAAGATACAAGATTCAATACTGCTGCACTAGTGGCTGTCTAAAGGTTGTCAAAGTGCGTATAGAGATCTGACACTCTCACCACACCCAGAGCTGGGAATCAAACTCACAACCTGAGAGGCAACAGTGCCAACCACAGCGCCACCATGCCACACAGCACAAGTGTTACTGTTGATGTTAACCATGATCTATTCTAAGTAAAGTCCCAGACAGTGAAGTCATAACAGTTAGTGAGTTACCAGTGAGTTAACATGCAATTTAGCAGCCAACGCTGAAACTAAAGCAGCTGCGTGTCGTTCAGTCATGATTCATTTTCTCATTTTCTCATTTACACTTGTGGTTTTCTCACTGTGACGTGAGGAGGAAAAGCCTCTGGTTACAGATCAGCAGCAATGTGATGAAACATTTCTTATTCTGGTCATTTTCTCTCAGTGAAACTGAAATATTAGTTATATTAGAGGTAGGACGCATTGTCAAAGTATAGGATGTTAAAGTTAATGTGATACATAATGCAAATTGTTTTTTAACGCATGCTCTGTTACAGCTAAATTGTCTCTTCTAAGTTTCAACTTCGTGCATATTTCCAGGGTTGATATTTGTCCTTGTTTGTGGTTAATGTATCATTAAGTTAACTGTGCATAATGAAGCATATCTTTCCTTTATGTAACACTCGTTTATACAATATTTCTTTATGGCACATTTTCGATTAATCTACTGTGACTAACAACAATAACAGTTTATATATTGGAATATAATCAAGATGTAAAAGTTAATCAGTTGTAGACATAAAAGGTTTAATTAAAGCCAAAATAGTACAAGAAAAGATAAGTAAAACCCACCAAAAATCTCCTTATCATTATCTAGTTTACTGTATTATTGATCATAGTACAAAAAATACAAACAACAAGGTGACGAATGATAAAGATATATAAGATGTGATGTGTTTGAAGGAGCTTATCTTTGGATTGAGCTCCTCTGCTGCCATGTGCTGTGTTAGCGGTGTGATAACCACTGCTGATGTCTGGCGGCCACCTTCATCAGACAGGAGGTCTGAAATAGCATCTCTGTAGCACCACCACCGCCCCTCACTGCAGGCTCGCCGCATGTGTGAAGCTGATGCAGGGCTGCTGTTAGTAATTCTAGGGCCCCTGAGAGAAAACACTGAAGTGCCTCCTGACTTTTCATTGCCACATTTTTCATAGATTATGTATTATCTTTAACTTCCCTGTCGTTCTGATTTAATAGTACTTCTTTAATAGTACTATGTCTCATTAAACTTTTTTTTTTCAAAGCTGTTCTTGCTATAATGTAATTTGAAAACATAATGTAGCATTAGAGTAGGGATATAATAGCATCCTGTATCGATTCAGTAAGAGACGCTACTGTTTTAGACAATTCATGTGTAATTACTGTGTCATATCTGTGTAATAACATAATAATAATAACAATATTAATAATAATAATAACTTTATTTCTATAGCACTTATCGAAATTAAAACTACAAAGTGCTTCACATTTAAAACAATAATACACAAATAGAGCAATAACAATTTAAAAAGAGTACAATAACATCAGCAGCAAATACGATACAATCAAGTTACAGTAGGAAGAGGGAAGGCCAATTGATAAAAGTGAGTTTTAAGAAGGGATTTAAAAGAAGATACTGAGGTTGCCTGCCTGAGATCCAAGGGGAGAGAGTTTCAAAGTTGGGGAGCACGGACTACAAAGGCCCGGTGCTCTCCAGCCTGGGAGGCTGCAATAAACTGGGGGTATTTGTGGGCCCTGCTGGGCTGTGGGCCCCTAGAATTGCCATCACTTTCTTACCTCATGCAACGGCCCTGGGCTGAAGCATTGATGAGCACATCGGTGCTGCAATGACTCTCCCTTGTAGGGAAACTCACTAGTGTATCTCCATGTGTACACTACTGCTTCTGCATCTGTTAGAAACAGTTGAATTTCCACATTATTGTGTAATCTATGCTTTAATCTATGTCACCTTTACCCATTATATTCTTCCTTTGCTGTTTTATTGCTCTTACAGTATGACTTTTTTTTCGCCCTGTCTGCCTTTCAGACCAAAGCGGTGGCTTTTGCTGTGAGGACCAATGTCAGCTACTGTGGTGCGTTGGATGAGGATGTTCCTGTGGCTGGCACCGCCGTCTCCTTTGATGCCAAGGACTTCCTCCACATCAAAGAGGTACAATTCAGTCGCCATCCAGTAACGCTAAAACCTGTGGCGCCGTGCGGAGGATTTAATTTAGTTCACTCACATTCGCTTTGTAAATCGCATGAGCACATCTGCTTTTGTGTGTTTCTGTGTATCTAATCAACTTTTTTTTTTCATGGGGTTGGACCATGTTACCAAAACTGTTCTTTCACTACCAAAGACAACGCTCTTTTGTGATTGGCTGGCAGCCCTCCACTAATATAATATGCTTTAGCTCCAGCCAACAGCTTAAGTGTTTAAAATTGTGTAAAAACATGGACTGAGCTGCAGGTAACCATGGCAACATCACAAAACTAGTTATCCAAACCAGACAGATAAAGAAAGTGGCTGCAACCAAACTCATAAGAGAGAAAACTGTCTCACCCCTGAATTTAACCTTCCAAATTAGATTATCTTCATCAGTAGACTACAGTATATAGAGTTTGTCCATTTGTTATACAACCTGTTATACAACAAATTTCTAACATCTTGAAGCACTATAGTGATTTATCTTTTTCCAGTATAGAAAATAATGAATCTAACAGTGGAAGAGTCACTCTGCCTGGTGTTATTTGACTCCATGAGTGAGGATGCTTTTAAAGATGAAGAGATCTGTTTTACTTGTTTGACCTCATTCAGAATGAAAAAGATCAGATCAATATCTGAGTGTTAGTAGTTATTAGTGTTATGGAAGGCATGCAACACATCCGGTCCATAACACTTGCAAAATTGGAGAAGCTAAGGACCAAAAAATATAGAGAGGAACATAACAAGATGAAACAATCGCTCACAAAGCTGGAGTCATCAATGGACGAGCTGAAACCTGGAGTATTTTTACATTTAAAACAGCATCAGTTCTTCTCAGTGCACTTGCACTTTTCAAAGGCAGGTAGTTATCCTCAAGCGTCTTGGAGAATTTTCCACAAATCTTCTATGGATTCAAGCTGTCTCAGCATCTACTGTCTCTTCATATGATCTCAGACTGCATGATATTGAGATCAGAGCTCTGTGTGGGGGAGACCACCTGCTGCAGGACTCCTCGTTCTTCATGTTTTCATCCTCTATGACTCTGGCAGCTTCATGTTTGAGCTCGTTGTCCTGCTGCAGCATGATGATGATGCTTCTGGATGATGCATGAGAACCTGAACATCTAAATAATATAGTCAAGAGAATTTGTTAGGATAATAAATGTTGATTTTGACTGGAAACCAATTGTATTTTAATGAAAAGAAACTGATTTTCAGTCACAAATCAGCCAAACATTTCTGAGACCAACCATTTTTTTTAAATATTATATATGTAGGCTCTTCTTCTTGATTCTGTATCTAGTTGCATGATGAGGGTATGAGATAATGCAGAACCAGGTTGGAATACAGTGAATGAATGTGAGTTTTTAGGATCAGATTGTAAATCTATTGCTAATTCTACAGTATTAAAATAGTTATTACCAGGCATGTTGCAGAATATTTAGAAATCCTGATAATTTATCCCTTTTTTTATTCTTTATTTTATAGAAGTACAACAACGACTGGTGGATCGGCCGCCTGGTGAAGGAAGGCTGCGACATCGGCTTCATCCCGAGCCCCCTGAAGCTGGAAAACATCCGACTCCAGCAGGAGCAGAAGAGAGGACGCTTCCATGGGTGAGTGGAGAGGGAGGAGGACTGGGAGGTGAGAGGAATCAGCAGCGTAGACACATGGATCAGGAGGGATAAAGAGAGTTTGATGGAGGGTTTTTCTGAGGGGAGAGAGCCACTAGAGCCTGGCAGATAGGGAGGAAGTCAGGTGGATGAAAGCCAAGCGGTGCTGTGTGGTCCAGGCGCTCAGAGGTGCGCCTGGGTCGCAGCCACCGCAGAATTTTCCATCAGATGGGGCGATGTGTTACATCCTCCAAGGTGATTAGAGATGCTGAGCGCCATTATCTCTCCTCACTTACAACACGGAAAAAAAGACCTCTCACCTCGAGAGATTTCATTAAAGCTATTAGATTTATATTGCAAAATACAGTTTGTCTTCTCCCATAGCCTTTACAGTAATATAGGGAAATGTTTTTTTAAATTTATGACTTAATTTAATTAATCTAATGTTTTTTATGTCAGTTTTCCTTTCATGTGTTTGTTTATTTCGACCTCTTTGAGTTCAACGACCACAACACTGATATGGAAGTAACATAAAAACATGGTCACTGCTCCAGTTAGTTACTTCCAATCCTGCTAAATGTTTTTTTTCTGTTTTCATGTGTTGCCTTAAGGACACTCATCTGTTCTCCAGGGGGTTGTTGAAGACGTCTTTCTTTCTTTCTTTCTTTCTTTCTTTCTTTCTTTCTTTCTTTCTTTCTTTCTTTCTTTCTTTCTTTCTTTCTTTCTTTCTTTCTGTGTTTTACTTGAACACTTGTCTCTCTCTGCTCTCTGTTGTCACACTAGCAGTAAATCCAGTGGGAACTCCTCCTCCAGTCTTGGGGAAATGGTGTCGGGCACATTCAAGCCAAACCCCAACTCTGCAGGTTCGTCCCAAAGACACACAAGTCTTCTGAGAGAAAACACTGACATCAGATGCTCAGAGGGAGTTGTATGTGTGAGGAGTGTTTGTTTTTTAGTCCCACTTACTCACTTGATCATTTCTTTCTCTTTCTTTCAGGGAAGCAGAAACAGAAAGTGGTGAGTATGGGGACTTATTTACATTTCCATTCATGTTCTGATTCTACTTTAACGCCTAATAATGATCATAATAGTATTAAGTGTGAAAAGCACAGATTGATTATAAGACATCTATATTTACTGATGAAAAAATATTTGTTCACAACTTTATCTCTGTGAAGGTAAATTAAGTCCTGTATAGTTTATTATTATGGAGAGTGTATCTTTTACTTGATTTAGCATTTATTCATATTTGTTTTGTATTATGTTTTTGTCAGATGTTAGTCAGTTGAATAGCAGTGAACAGATAATGAAAAGTGACACAAATTTAATTTTGTGGGAACCATATCAGAAACTTATATTCCTTCTTAAATTAACGTTTCTTCTAGCTTGTCACATCAGATTTTAAACAAATATTGTGTATTATTACAAATTATTATTATTATTTTTCATGGAAGAAAATTTAAAGTAACTAAAGACAGACTGGAAGAAGAACACTTGGAGACACTTGCTAATAAAGTCAAAGTGTGACTGTAGCTGTGTGCTCCCGTCCCTCCAGGCTGAACACATCCCTCCCTATGACGTGGTTCCCTCCATGAGGCCGGTTGTCCTGGTGGGACCGTCCCTGAAAGGTTATGAGGTAGGACGACGCGCCACTGCTCCTCAAGGCAGATTACTCAGCCTCTGCTTCACAGCCGAAAGTGAAATCTAGTCATCCTTGCATTACTTAGCCTCTACAGATGATAATGGAAATATACCACTTTATAATTGATGCCCTTATATATACATTATAAAGGTATTTCACAATTACTCTTTTTTTTAAAGTATATTTTTGGGCTTTTTTCCTTTAATTGATAGTATAGTCGAGAGAGAGACAGGAAATGGGAGGCAGAGAGAGGGGGAATGACATGCAGCAAAGGACCACCTGAGTCGGGATTCGATACAGGGCCGGCTATGGGGCGCCTGCTCTACCAACTGAATTAAACGATTCCCCCCTGCAATTACTTTCTGAAGCCAATGAGTGCGCTTTTATTGTGAAATCGAAGCACAAAGATTGTTTGCATGTAGAAAATGAGGATTGGGTTCACAGTTTATTGTAGTGTACCGGTATATGATTTACACTTTAAAATATTAAAACATTTGGCTAAAATAACCACGACAGACCCTGGCAGCCTCTGGCCATGGATGGCACACAAAATAAACTTTTAGCTACATCTGATGCAATATATTTGTTGTGCACTTTCTCTGTTGAATAAACAATAAGCAGTGAAATAATAATAATAATAATACAAAAAGAAATTCATAGTAACAGTTGCAGCCATTATGGGCCAGGCTGAGTTGTACCTTGTGTTGCATCGTGTCTTCAGGCTCTGGCTAATACAAAGAGATAAAACGCATTAAAACTGAAAGTTGCCATTGATAATCAGTCACTATTGGGAACCACAGGACAAAACAATAAAGGAGGCCAAGGAGGAGATGGTGGGAGGTGGGAGCCCGGGAGTCAGTTGTCATGGAATCACAGTCCATGCCTCCCATTCTAGTGTTGCCGTGGTAACAACCTTCTGGGTAAACTGCGTCAGTCTGAGAAAAAAGAAAAAAAAAGTGAAGCATGGATTGATATTAGAAGCAGAGAATAATGTGCACTGTGCTCAAGGTTGTTTTTTTTACTAAATGTTTTTTTTGTTTGTTTTTTTTACCTTTATTGGTCACTTCGGCGCTGGAAAGCTCATGATCGACCATGTGAGCGGTGCAACCAGTAAGGGTGTAGTTCCCTTTATTAATCATAGGGGTGGTGAATAAGTGTTGTGTGTTATAAGTGTTATGTCAAGCTGATGTCAGCACTGGAAGAAGTCTTTTACCCAAGCAAATATTTAATTTAGCACAGCCACACATTCTCCAAACATTGTAAACGTGAAGGTTGCATATTGTATAAAGTGACTTTTCTATTTGTTTTTTTTTGTGATTATGGACCAGGTTTAGATTCTGTGAAGTGTTAAGTGCTCAGTCCACAGACAAATGTACACAGTTTGTATTCAGAAACTGAGCCTTAAATGAGCTGCTAGGACTTCTGTGACTTTGTGATGTCACAACAAATCAGTCACTGCTCTGCGCACCTGTACCCACCATCCAACCATGCAGTATTTAGTTTTTCTGAGTGTTTTAAAACTACACTGAGATGGTTTTTGGTTCCTAAAAAACACAAATATATCTTGTAATTGACAAACACTAAAAGTAAAACTCAACAAAGGTGGAACATGTGGGACTAAGTTTAAATACAGAAGTGTTGCCACCCACTATATGCAGCACAATGACCTGTGGCATTGTTATATAATTACAATACACAGTATTCAACAGCTATACTGTATATTTATACAAGTGGCATTTTAATGTTGCAGCTGTTTGAGCTACTTTTTACACTGTTAGTGATTTTAATCAATCAATAACAGTGCATCACATTTTATAAATGCAAAACAAGTCAACTGTAGTAGAGTAGGAGTATAAAACAGCATGCAGCTTGAGTAACTGCTGCTGTGTAGTTGTAAACTAATCACCTTTTGATCCACAAAGCCACTGCACGTTTTAATAGCACTATTTTTTCTTTTCATTTGACAACCGCTCTGTGTTTCAGCTCAAAGGACATGAAGCCGCTGTCAAGCCGCTGTCACTGTCAGGCTCATTCCAACTAATCAGAGTGACAGCTGGCGCAGCTAAACGCAGTGCTTTGCCCGTTTAGATTCATGCATCTGTGGATTTGTCGCCTCGAGTCAAACTGGACGACGGACCGACTTGTCTTTAAGGATGACTTTTCTGAACAGAAGCGACTCCTTCATCTTGACTTTTTCTATTTCAGTTCAAGGCCTCGAAGTGGCAACTCTTATTCATCAGCCGGAGCTCAAACTGTATGGGCTTCGCTGTGTTAATTGCCCCAATTCATCACCTGTGCATTGGTCTCTGCGACACTTTTCATTGTAGCTCCTAATCACTTTATTTAATGTGGCCCATGTTCGTCATGCACAGAGCCAGGAGAGAAGAAAATGTGTTTAATTCAGCAGCCTGACTCCACGGTACCAGAATGAATAATAAGGGATCACTCCGACTTGTTTGCTGCTATGTAGCTGATTCACTAGATGCTGATGGATGGAAGGATGCTGACGTCGGCCTCCTTGCTTAATTAGTCTTTAATTACATGCTCTTCTTCTCCTTCCCCTTCCCTTTTCTCTTCTCCCAAACCTCATGAATGCAGGTGACGGATATGATGCAGAAGGCGCTGTTTGACTTCCTCAAGCACAGGTTTGATGGGAGGTAAGCAGCCAAAATAAAAGCAGCACCTGTCACTGCTCATCCTCCTGCTGCGTGACGTCTAAGATTTGTTGTTGTTGTTGTTGTTGTCGTTGCAGGATATCCATCACAAGGGTAACAGCCGACATATCGTTGGCCAAGAGGTCAGTACTAAACAACCCCAGTAAGAGGGCCATCATTGAGAGATCCAACACCCGCTCCAGCCTTGGTAAAGTCTCACTCAATGATGTGCACATATTGTAGTACTGTAGGTGGTACATCTGTGAATATTATATTAAATAACAACAAATTTTCCTTTATGTTCATTCTTGTTGTGCTCTGTGTGGTCTGTTTTCCTCTTGCAGCCGAGGTCCAGAGTGAAATAGAGAGGATCTTTGAACTGGCCAGGTCTCTGCAGCTGGTGGTGTTGGACGCGGACACAATTAACCATCCGGGACAGCTCATCAAGACCTCATTAGCACCCATTATCGTCCACGTTAAAGTGTCCTCACCTAAGGTAAGATTGAAGATTCACCGCTCTCTCCTAGCAGCAGAAGGAAGCTGTATATCGTCAAAAGATTTGTTATCTTTTGAGGATTAACATTATTTAAAAGTGATGAAAAATAACTTTCTGTGCCAAGGCAGGCTGTTACATGCAGATTAATATGTCAAACAGAAACTCAGAAACAGTTTTACTTTTATTCCCCTGCTATTTACATTTCAAAGTGAAATATGAGAGGACCCATCCAGGCGGAGACGGGGGAGTCTGAGGCAGAAAGCATGACTGTTACACTTTGAGTTTGAGCCTATAGGAGTAGTGACAGGCGTGTTATTACTTGTGCTGGTTTGATTTTCTGGAAACTTAATCTCATCTCCCAAACATGCATAGAGAGAGAGCAGCTGTGATGTTTGGAGAGCAGCTGTAATTTATAGGAAGTGGAGATGGAGATAAAGAGCACTGTCTAGCTGTACTGTAAGAGTGTGGCTTGTTTTACTGAGTGGTAGGTCTCTGTAGTTGGTGTTCATTCCATAATTGGAGATATTTCCCTGTGTTTTGCTGCCGCGCCCCGTCCGTCCTGCTCACAGGTCCTGCAGCGGCTGATCAAATCAAGAGGGAAATCTCAAAGCAAACACTTGAATGTGCAGCTTGTTGCAGCTGAGAAACTTGCACAGTGTCCCTCTGTAAGTAAAATGTCAAACACCCTTTTAAAATCTACACAAGTAACAACCACTTCGTTTAGTTTTTATTCTGCAGCCACCTGCTGTGAATATTTGAACAGTTTTTTCTCTTCCTATCCAACTGCAGGAGATGTTTGATATTATCCTGGATGAGAACCAGCTGGAAGATGCATGTGAACATCTGGCGGAGTACCTGGAGGCGTACTGGCGTGCCACACACACCTCCCTTAGCACGCCACTCAACCCCCTGCTTGGCCGCAACCTGGGCTCCACCGCTCTCTCCCCATATCCTGCTGCCATTCAGGTGAACTTGTCAAGCAAGAAAAATCAAAAAGTTATACTGTACTTTCTTCCCTAGTAGATTAATTTTAAAGGGATAGTTCAACATTTTGGCAAATTGACCCATTGCCATAATCCCTATAGTTTTAGGAGTAGGTTTGTTAGCTTTATTTGTCAGTGCGAGCTATTTTCAGAACGGCGGAGCAGAGCCGTGAGCTGCTCAGAGCTACGCTACGGAGGCTAATGGGATTTCTTGGTTTCCCTCATTAAACTCATCAAATACACAATCCGACAACTCCAAAATGCTCTGGTGGACAAGTTGTGACCTGCACATTCACCATGCTATGAGATAATAACGGAGCGTTATGAGACAGAGTTGTTTTAGAGGCAAATGCAGAGACTGCTTGCCGAAAAACTGCCCCCGACAGGAACACGCATCAGCTGTTTCGTATGAATTTACCTCAAAAACAGTCTCGTAACGCTCCGTTATTATCTCATAGCGTGGTGAATGTGCAGGTCACAACTTGTCCACGAGAGTGTTTTGGAGTTGTTGGATTGTGTATTTGATGAGTTTGATGAGGGAAACCAAGAAATCCCATTAGCCTCCGTAGCATAGCTCTGAGCAGCTCGTGGCTCTGCTTCGCCGTTCTAAAAATAGCTTGCACCGGCAATTAAAGGTAACGAACCTACTCCTAAAACTATAGGGATTATGGCAATGGGCCAATTTGCCAAAATGTTGAATTATCCCTTTAAGTTTGATTACTCATCCCATTTTGTAAAAGTACACACGGGGAAAAGACACTAAAGGTAATAATGTTTTGATAAATGTGTTATTGCAGGTTTTTCAGCCTCAAGCTTAAAGCATAGCTCAGATCTTTTGAGCATCAAACACTCTCCTTGGGTCTCACAAGGTTGCTGTAAAGTGTTTGCTTTCAGTCCAGATACTCAGGATGTTCTGTACACCTACATAAAAGACGATTCAAAAAAAAAAAAAGTTCTGTATCCTTCGACTGTCTCTCCTCAAGGCTCTGAAGCTCCATCCAAAGCAGCCTAACGAGGGAAACATTGGCAAAACTATGTGTGTTTGGTACCGTAGCCTACTGTAGCATATGGATTGGCAGGAAATAAGTGGATGAAGGTGCAGCTCGCTCTCTGACGCTTCTGGAAACCAGTCCAACTAACTAAATACGAGCAGACAGAAGCTTTCAATCTTTGATCTTCATTTGTTTCCTTGTTTACAAGAACGAGGAAACGGTTAACACTTTATAACTATTTTACAGCCGTCTTTTGAGTCCACATGGGTAACTTTGAGGTGTTAAAAGTAGAGTTTAACCTTGAAGTCCTTTACATTCTCTTATATTAAAAATCTTTTACTATGCATAGAGGTAAAATCTAATATTGGAATATGTGAATTACTTGTGTCACATCTAACCATGAATTATGCATGGATACTTCTCTGTTCAAACACCGCACAGAACCAATATTTCCTCTCTCGTACACAGGCCCAAAGAAACCGGAATAGCAACCACACGACAACAGATCTTTCACCTGTCGAACGCCGCAGCCTGATGCCTGCTGATGAGAACTACCACAACGAACGGGCGCGGAAAAATCACAACCGTCTGTCCTCGGGCTCGCAGCAAAGCCGAGACCACTCGCCTCTGATGGAGGAGGACTACCAGGACCCTTACCAGGACTCTTACAAGCCCCATCGTAACCGAGGATCGCCGGGCGGCTACAGCCAGGAGTCCAGGCACCGGCTCTGAGCTGTTGCGCCTGCTGGCAAAATAAAGTCTAGGCCTGTCTTTCTCTAAGCAACCACCACGGACCTAAGAGTTGAGGCAGCTTTGCTGTAACATGATGAAACTACTACACTTATTTGGACTGTAACAAACTCGTATTGATGTGTAGTACCTCATATTCCTTTTGGCCTCGGCTCCTGCCAAATGGGCATTTGAACATAGAAAATTAAAAATCCTGCTCTTGCTTTGGTGTCAACAAGAGAAGGAACTGGATATGACAGTAGCACAAGACCAGAAAAAGTTCAGTTAAGTTTGAGAGGGAAGGTTAAAGCTGCAGCTGATCTGAATCTGTCCCAGATGTGGCTCGTAGTTAAGCGACGTACACTAGCAGGTGATAGTGTGCGACCTAGGCTCTTCTGGACCCTTCCCCGCCACCTCAGCTGTTACTGTAGCATGCAGGTATAGGACTGTAATCACACAGGTCGCTGCACGCCTCGATACAGTGCCGGACATCGTGGGCATCCAGTGATGATGACACACAGCACAGACCCTGTTTGCACGCACCCAGGAGCTGGTAGAAGCAGAATATAATGCATCTTTAATGCTTCTTCTCAAGTTTGTTTGCCACTGTCCTCGATGTGAGTTTAATAAATCTTGTGGAAGCCTGTTCCCCAAATTTTTCACACATTTGCTTGGAAGGTGTTGGATGGATACAGTAGCTAGTTCCCTGTGCACACTCTTTGTTTTGAACCAATGCTATTTTTTTTGTCATCAACCATATCAAGAAACAATAAAAATCATGCAGATATTTAAAAGAATTAAAATCTCCAAACCTCAGGAATGAGAGGTCATTAAGACCTAGAAGTGTGCTGACAGATGTAGCATTTATGTTCACACCCATCTGATGGGGGAGTTGATTCTGAGTGTTATATTAACTTGTTAAAAGATGTTATGATTTGTTGTTACAAAATGAGTTATTAATATTAAAGAGCACAGCAGTCACTAGAATTCATGTCATGCCAGCATGTTTTTCATGTCATGCATTTATCATTGTTTGTTCTGTGTTTGGCAGGACGTCATTTAAAACGGATAGGAATGGATTAAAACGAGTGACTTATATTGAGGGCTTCCATATGTAAATACAGACAAATAACAGAGCTAATTTCAGTTTTTCTTTCAAAGTCTTGCACAATCCTGCCAATATCTAATCATTTAACAAGCCCTTCTTCCACTTTTTCATCTATTAAATTATTTGATTTTCACTATCTGAAAGCACTTGGGCAGGACTGTGCTGCATTTGTCACATTTTCTTTTTCATCCTACATCAATTGAAATGTAGAGCAGTTCCCTGCATTTTTAAATCAGATGAATTCACTTGTATGCTGAAAGCTAATGCAGGATTAATATCATTACCTTTTAATTACATATCCTTGTATCTTGTAATTTGATATTTGTTAAGAGTCACAAGTTTTTGTTAGTTCCCCAGGCCAGAGATCTCACTGTGCCTCTGGAAAAGGAGCATTGGAAAGGAGATTTCTGGTCTTATCTGCCATATACAGTAGCTTTTATTGTTGTCGTTTCAAAACTCTGGAGCATAAGCAACAATTTAAAGGATCTGAATAATACTGCCTGTGAGAGAATGATGCATTGACTAGAAGTTTGTGTGCACTGTCATTTTACAGTTGTAATGAAATAAACTGCCCTTATGCTGTTGTATGATAGAGCTTGTTTTGTTCAAAAACAAAAATACACACACACACACACACACCTATTTATTATCTTGGCTATACTCCCCATGTCCTGATATTTTTAATACAAGACAAAACCTAATTTTAATTGCCGGAATGAATGCCAGAAAATAATGAAAATTTGCATTTTAGAGCCTCAGATGATGTCTTCAAATTGTTTATTTCTTACAAGGGTGGATGAAATATTTCTATATTATATTTATTATATACAGAAAGTGACTTGGAAAATATTGTGACTATAAAACAACGTGTATGTGAGATTTCAGGTGTATGCATGCATGCATGTGTTGCAATAAAATTGACTTTGTATAATAGTAATAATAGTGATAATGAATAGTACTGGTGTTGATATATTATAATAAGAAGCAATGATATACAGTATAATAATGGGAATATTTTATCATCTGGATCAGGATTAGGTGCATATGTGCAGATACATACATATGATAAAATCAAATAGGTAATAACATAGTGTAATATTACTAGTTTATTAGTTTAGTTTATTATTAAGGATCCCCATTAGTCACTGCCTCAGCAGCAACTATTCTTCCTGGGGTCCTACGTTTATTAAGCATAGCTACCCATGAAAAACTATGACAGTCTAATAACACGGTCTTGCAATAAAACCTCCATCATGGAGGTTATACTGCTCAGTTTTAGGAGAGGTTTTAGTTCTTAGACTGAGAGGCACTAGATATTAAGGCAAGGCAAGGGGATTTTATTTGTATAGCCCGTTTTTACAAACAGTATCTCTCAAATGGCTTTACACAGCATCATGACAATATCATCTGCCCTCTTAGACCCTCCCGTCGACTGAGGAAAAACTCCCAAGAAAACCCTTTTAAAAGGGGAAAGATTGTAGAAGAGCAACAGAGGAGGGATTCACCCAGGACGGGCAGATGTACAATAGATGTTGTATACAGACAAGAAAACAGTTTACAACACGGAATATTAAGCCTTCAATTATATTGATAAGGTGAACAAACTAATAGAAACACCTGCTGTAGCCTACCGGTCTAAATCAGTTTTCAGTGTATAATAATCATAATGTACCAACAGGACGGTGCTACTGCGCATGCGCAAGACACATGACAGCTAGCAGCTAGCGGAGCCACTTCACAACAGCCAGCTGATACCAATCAGAGACTACACACAGTGGTTGGTTAGCCTTTTGCTTTTGTTTTCGGCAATAAATAAAACCGCCATACCTTAAAAAAAACTAAAAACTAATCATATGGAAGCGATATCGTTAACATTATTTCACACAAGTATGGCGCCGGTTACAGTTCAGAGCAGTGACAGCTCCTCGTCTGTTGTGTAGTTAGCAGCGAGCTAGCTGACTAGCTGGCTACTGGCTACTGGCTAGGCAAAGTTGATAGCACTCAGTAGCATCAACGCTTCTCAACAAGCTGGCATCGAAAAGAAAAGACGACACCGTTAGCCATGGGAATACTGTTCACAAAGCTATGGAGGCTTTTTAATCACCAAGGTAAGGATGGTGCCGTGGCGTTTTATCATAAAAAACTGTCGATGAAGATGTGGGAGTCAGTGGTCAGAGCAGAGGAGGCCCAGGTCTGCTGCGTTCATGGTTCACACACAGCTATAGACACATGATGACAGTTAACTAGTCTTATCTTTCTATTCTGTATGTAATATCTGCCACTCTTATCTTATACGTTTATTCACGTGTGTCTACGTTGTCGTATACCTTTTTTTTTTCATGCGAAGAATGTAGTCCCCACACACATACACACGCTCTGTGTTAAAGGGAAGGTCCAACATTTTGGCAAATTTGCCTATTGCCATATACCCTATAGTCATATCAGTAGGTTCATTACTTTTTTTAATCATCGGTGCATGTTTTTTTGAGATCCGTGGGGCAGAGACAGGAGCTGCTCAGTGAACACAATGGAGGTGAACGGTACAGGTCCCCTGTCCCTCATCAAACTCATCAAATACACAATCTGACAACTTCAAAAGACTCTCGTGGATAAGTTGTGACCTGCACATTCACACCGCTATGAAATAATCATGTGTAAATATGTAACATTATGACACATGAAGCAAATACTTGGAACTACTTGCTTTTGAAATCACTGAGCAGCTCGCGTCTCTGCCCCGCGGATCTCAAAACAACAGGCACTGATAATTAAAGCCAATGAACCTACTTATGGCAATAGGCGAATTTGCCAAAATGTTGAACTAGCTATCCATTTAACTTGGTGTTAGATTATTTATGCTCTCGAGGGTTTGAGGTGCGTGTAGGTTAGTCGATCCCCTGAGCTTGTGTTCTCAGTGAATCAGTAAACAGATAGGGTTATTGCGAAAGAAAGCCCTGTACTGTAACTTGAGTACTACTGATGGTGATGGTATGTGGTCCAGTGTTGAGCCTGGTGGACGGCCAGTATTATGACTGACTGCTGGAGATGGCCACACAAAACACAGCACACTGAAGTCACAGCCACATCAGCAGAAGTGCTTAGTTGAATAAGGATCAATGGACGACTTCAGAGTGAGTCACGTTGACTTTATACTGCCGGTGTAATCACATCACCTTATCATGGTCATGTCAGGAATTTAAGTGACCCAGCATCCTACTCAAGTACACTCAACACTCACAGTTGACTTGGCCTGACTAGCCGGGGAATAACTGTAATTTCACTATAGACTTTGAGTTGGTCATGACTCAGGACAGGATCACATGGGACTCCCATGCTGTGAGCAGTCAGCTGTGAACAAAATTGCTGTAAAATAGATTCATTACGTCTACTCCAGATCCTACAATGCTGGTGGTGCAGTGACTTCAGGACACCTAATGCACAGAAATACTACCAGAACCAGCTGTTTGCATCCCTAACCTGAAAACTCAAGTGGGCTTTATACTGTATTCAGGTTTTGAAGAGCTGCATTGGATTTTTAATGACAATCAACACAATTTATTAGTGATTTATTTAAATATAGTGGTTCTGCAGCCTGCAGGCATATCCAACTTTGAACATCTTTTAAATATTGAAAAAAAATGAATGCCCTTTTGACATAAACATGGACAAACCGTGATCATTTTTGCTGTTGCCAGCTTTGTCTGGAGACTCATCCTCTGTTAGATGCTCCTCTGAGCTCTGCTCCATTTTGCCTCCATCCCTCCTGTCCCTGGGGTCTGTAAGGCTTTTATTGTAACTCCTCTATCTCGCACCAGCTGCACTTTAAAGTCTCAGGAAGCCTTAACCATGGCTGTCCCCCCAGCTGATTGATTCTGCCCAGAGGAACAACAGGAGTTCATTCACAGCGAGGAGCACATGTGATTAGACATTACAAACCTTGTTGTTGCATTTTTCAGTCAACATTTTCAATGTTAGAAGGCCATACAGTGTCAAACATTATTCATGGTCACAGTTGTTGAAGGTTTCCATGTGATTTTAAATTTGTTTTTGAAGCATTTAAAATTCCTGTCTTGAAATTTTATCCTGTTTGTGATGAAAAGGGCCCAGGCTATCCAACATATTGGGTGACAGGTGAGGTAGACATAGACCTACACAGACGCCCACATTTGCACTTAAGTGTGGGTTTCTGGTTTTTATATTGTTGGTGTGACAAAAACAACAATTGAACAATTTGAACTCTGTTATTTTCAAACATTTATTAAATCAAACCTGCACAGCAATGATGGAAAAAAGCAAATAACTGTTAGTTGCACACTGACTTTATGTTGGCGGTGAGGGGTGGTGTGCAGCCGCTCTGCCACCTGTTTTTAAATATGTCAACCGTAAATATGTTTCTATGGTATATCTGCAGGCAGCTCAGCAGACACCTGCATGACGGTTTTAAAAAACAACAACAAAAAAACAAGATTTTTCTGCTGAAGCTTCAAGCTGTTTCACAGAACTGATGTGTGGTCACCAACACTAAAGACAGTGTAGTCAGCTGTGTGTTATCTCTGCGCGTGCAGTCTGTGGTTCTAGCTGAAGATGAACTTTACAGTAGATGAAATAACTCAGTCCTTCGCCCTCACAGCTGTTTTGTTTAGGTTCAACACGGCAGAGTTTGCACAGAGTCAGACAAAACTCCCATTTTGATCTTGTGTAAATCTGTTTGCTATTGCTTTCACTTCCTTTGCTTTGGTAAGATCTTCGTCACAGTGACAGTAACAGCTGTAGACCAACTCTGTGTGGTAATGCATGTCCGTGTGAAATGGAGTTTTTCACAATACGAAGAAAGGTGTAGGCTAATCATGTAACATGGATAAATTAGGTTTAAATAAGGATTTTTTTTTATTTATTTGGTTGGCCAGCCATTTATTTGTTTATAATCACAAAAACATTATGAAACACATCTCAAGAACTAGCCTATTCTATTATGTTTAAATTATCTTCACAATTTTAACCTTTTCAAAGGATTTAGTAATTTGATGTCCATTTATTTACCACATTTTTACATTTGTTTCATGTCACTCTGTGGGGAGGAAGATTATAGTCTATGCTTTAAAGCAAATACTATGTCCATGCTTAAAGCCATTCAATTGAGCTATTAAACTATGGAAACAATTAGGCAAGTCCCAGTCTCCAGGCTGACGCTGTCTTTCTTAGGAAGTATCCTGTCATTCATTTTCAAGCCAACACCTTTACTGTAGTTGTCTGACTGGCTAAACCTCCATTAAATTTCCCTGCATTGTTACAGTAAGAGGTGGCAGCCCAGAGCTATTATCACCTCAGGCTCTCTTGATAGTTACTGTTCCCAAGTTACTAAATGCACTCAGGGTCTTGTCTGTACCTGGGTGAGTTGGTTGGCAGCAGCAGCAGTTGTTGCAAAGAGCTCGGCCAGGTTGGGCCAACAGTAGAATAATTACAACCGTTCAATGGGCCAATTGTCAACAACTGAACAATATTAAGATACTGGAGCAAGCCATTCACTTCAACAGTTTAATGATCTGGTGAAGTAGTTCAATAGATAAGATAAGATGTTTATTAGGCCTGCAGTGGGGACATTTGCATGGCTGTAGTGAGATTGTATTTATTGCGATTAGGGATGTGAAACTCTGGGCCAGTACCTATACTGATGTTTAAAATAACAATTTGGCTGATGGTCGATGCTGGTACAGATGTTTTCCTCTGTTTATCTTCCAAGAAATCTTCATTATTCACAAAAAAACTTAATTTTCGCTCCCTTAATTTTAACAAATTGAACATGCACGGCGCTCCCTCTGGCATCTCGGCAGAGTCACGCCCCCCCCAAAAAAGTGAAAAAGAGTGTCTCCACTGAGTCAGCACAATATGCCACATAACAGATAAACATTGGCATCCTTAGTTGCATTGTAATATCAGAGAATTATGACACAAAGCTCATAAACTGGGCAAAAAAAGCAACATGTGTTTCGGGGAAATATCTGAAAGTCACGATAAGAGTCATCGCCCTTTAAGCTACAGTATTACAAGCCGGAGGCTGACTGACTGACTGTATCCCCAGTGTGAATGCCTTTGTGTGTCTGTTGTGTGATGCTAGGCTATTGTCTGTGCAGACTAAACATGAAGATAACTCTGATAAGGCCATACCTAAAAAATGTGTAGGTGCAGTGTGGGCTATGATCCTGTTCAGTCATGCTCTAGTTTCTCTTCATTACCCATTTGGCCATAACTAATAACACCAGCCTGTCCTTGTTCTCCGGTCTTTCTTGTTTTCTGGGCGGTCACAAGGATCTGAAACGTGGCAATTTAGTTTTAGTTTTAGGTTTATATTTGAAAAGAGCTCCGAATGATGGTGTAGATACTTGAAGCTGGGCATTGTCGCAAAAGATTTATGGAAAAACAGCCAGCACTTTGATGCAAGACAGCTGTGCAATCTTGTGTCCTTTACATTTTATCACATCTTGTGCTTACTATAGGACTTCTCAGCGTTGTCTTGTCACCTCAGCATCTCAACAGCAAGAGCAGCAATTCATCCGAGTTGTCACATCTTGTCTTTTTCACAGTAAAGCCTCTTTGTATTTAAGAGGGAGAAACGGTGTACGCCATCTCCACACAGCCGCTACTGGCTTCAGCCTGATTGTACAAGCCTGCTAAAGAGACCACCCACTAATTCATCTGTAGCTGTGAAAGTACAGCGCTCGCAGCACCACCACAATGTCTCAGTGATGCTCGGATGTGTGAAACGACACAATTTGGTACCGAGAGAGCACAAAAAGAGCTCTTGTGTGGTTCGCTCAATGCAGTTCCACATCAAAAGACATTCTAGAGACAGATTACTTGGCTGAGTTTGCACAAGAGTCATACATCAGTCAGTCACCAGCACTTAGCCCACATATTGATGTCACTGCTCGCTCTGTGAATTCTTTGTAAGTGTCTTTATTGCCTTTCAGAGCACAAAGTTATTATTGTTGGCCTGGACAATGCAGGCAAGACCACGATTCTGTACCAGTTGTAAGTATCCATTTCACTAAACTTTATATAAGCCTTCACAATTTTACCTGTGTGTTATGTGGCATGAATTTGAATGTTATTCATGTCGACAACAACCCTTTTTTTTCTTCAGTTCAATGAACGAGGTGGTACACACCTCTCCTACGATTGGGAGCAACGTGGAGGAGATCGTGGTCAACAACACTCACTTTCTGATGTGGGACATTGGAGGCCAGGAGTCCCTCAGGTCGTCATGGAATACGTACTACACAAATACAGAGGTAATTGGTCGCGGCTGGGCAATTTTAGGCAAAATTAGGCAATTTGGAAGTGCAAGTTCCAGAGCCGTAGCACATATGGTTGATTTGTTATGAATTTTCAAAGTTTTGAAATTTAAAGGCGTGCTGTAGCGCCACCATCAGGACTATTGTCTTGTGTTTCCAGTTGAGGACATCTGGCATGGGACTGGACCTTTGTGAAAAGTTTGGGTAGATTTCTCATATAGAAATGTTGCACAAGCTGAAACTTGAACTCACAATCTTCAACACCAAGAACCAGCCTCTATCTCACTGAGCTTATTGGCAAGTGGAAATGTCACATGTAGCTTCACAAATTGACTAAGCCAGTCAGTCACCTGTGTGCAAGACAGCAGCTGTTAGTGTGTAAAGGCAGATTTCAAACGGCTGTCAAAAATTCAGTTATTAAGACAAAAATCCGAAAATACACAACTTGCATCTCGACAGCATGGAGATGTTGGTGATTTGTTTTTAAGATAAGTGTTTTGCTTCATAAGAGACAATCTGATGTTTAAAAATGCCACTATTACATTCAGTCCAGTTGTTCGCATGAGAGTTTTTGAGATAAAATTCAGATTTTTTTTCCAAACATCATCTACTGTACCATGACACCAAAATTGAAAATGTTTTTAGCAAGAATTTGCAAGTATGTTTACAATGCCATTTACAGTCAAACATTTCAATGCACTGTAGGCTCAATTTTCAATAAATCAAAAATCTGTGTGGATCATTTGTGTAGGACAGTCTGAAGATGCTCTGTAGCAAGTTTGGTGTCAATTGAGCAAAAATTGTGGGAAGAGATTAATAAGTTTTACAGTTTTTGAGTGATGGACTTCATAATTTGAATGAATGAATTTATTTATTTCGGCATATCAAGCTTATATAACCGAAAGGGTGTAGGTTGAAGCCAAAGCCTATATACCCCTACCCCTTTTACCTTAAAAAATTAAAATAAAATAAAATAAATAATATATATATATATATGCATTAATACAATAGGATCAGATCACAGACATTTGAAATTAATCAGTACACTTAAATTTCTGATCACAACAAAATAAAGAATTGTACACAGCGCATAACCCAAAATAGTACAAAATCATTGAACTTAATTTTCCATACTGTAACGAGAAATTATGATGTTCTTATAAAGTTTTTTAAAGCTGACTAGAGTACAGCATAATTTAATATTTTCATAACAATTATTCCAGATGTTAACCCCTCTAACAGAAAGACAGTGATTTTTTACAGTAGTTCGAGACTTTGGTTTCTCAAATAATAGTGGTCCTCTCAGGTTATAACTGGAATCCTTCATTTGAAACAGATTCTGGATATCTTGAGGAAGAAGTTTATTTTTTGCTTTGTACATGATTTGTATTGTAATGTAATCAACTAAGTCCCTGAATTTCAAAATGTTCAGGCGACTAAATAGTGGGTTGGTTGGCTCACGGAAAGGTTTATTACTGATGATTCTTATAGCCTTTTTTTGCAATAAAAAAACAGAATTTGTATTTGTTCTGTATGTGTTTCCCCAGACCTCAATGCAATATGTCATATAAGGGGCAATTAATGAATAATATAATGTGACTAGTGATTGTTGAGAGAGGAAAGCTTGGGCTTTATAAAGAATTGCAATAGATTTTGACATTTTGGATTTGACATAATTTATGCGTGATTTCCAATTTAATTTATCATCAATGATAGCTCCAAGAAATTTGGTTTCACGTACAAATTAAATTTCTGCATCATTTATTATTAAGTTTCTGCTTGAATTCCTGGGCTTTTTTCCAAATATGATACACTTAGTTTTACCGAGATGGAGTGATAATTTATTTAAGTCAAACCATTCTTTGAATTTCTGTAGCTCCTTCTCTACCATATCCAGAAGCTGCCCCAAATGATCCCCACTACAGAACACAGTTGTGTCATCAGCAAATAAAATACATTTCAGGGATTTAGAAACCAAACATAGGTCGTTAATATATAAAAGAAACAGCAATGGACCCAGGACTGAACCCTGAGGCACCCCGCATGTGACCTTCAGAAATTCTGAGTTTGTCTTGTTAATATGGACATATTGATATCTGTTTTGTAAGTAGTTGGTTAACCAATCATGTGCCAAACCTCTGTAACTTATCCAATAGTAAAGTGTGGTCTATCGTATCAAATGCTTTCTGTAAATCAAAAAATACCCCCACAGTATATTGTTTTTTCTCAGTTGCATTTGTTACTTAATTTGTACTGAGTTTAAATGTTCAAAAGTTTCTAAAGTATTGGGGCTACATTTTGGTAGCACGCACGGTTGGTTTGGTAGGAATTTTCAAAGTTTTTAAACTAAAGGAATATTGACATGACCTTGGAGTTGAGTAAATCTGGCATGGGACTGGAGCTTTGTGCAAAGTTTGGTGATTTTTCGCAAATGGGAAGTAGGATTTTCTAGGAGGAAGAAGAAAAAGAACATGCGGCAAAACAAGCGGGTCCTGGCAGCTAATAATGGGTTTATTTGGGTTCACTGCTTGAAAATGCATAAATTCCCATAATAATTCGGTCTAGTATAACTTCAGGAAGTGTTTTATTTTTATTTTTTATAAATGCTGATTATTTCTCTCTGTCTCCTCTGACTAGTTTGTAATCGTGGTGGTGGACAGCACAGACAGAGAAAGGATCTCTGTGACCAAAGAGGAACTCTACAGAATGCTAGCACATGAAGTGAGTATCAGGAAAGAGTGTAAATGATACTTGTAAGACATTTTATAACATGTAGTGAAGCATCCTCAGGTGGATATTAAACATATTAAAGCCTCAAAATGCATACTGTAGGTGAAGGCATAGTCAATCTCTGTTTAAAAATAAAGAGAACAATTAGACACCATTCATGTTTAATGTTTCCCAAACATATTAGACCCACTCTTGAAGTTTTGTTCTATTTCAATCACAGTCCCACATGTTATTTAAAAAATAAATGTAGTAGTGAGTTTTTTTTTAAAACACAGACCATCATTAACAAATTCATGTGACATGAATGTTTTCCTTATACAGTATTTTTGATCTGTTCAAACATGGGTATAAAGCTCAACCTTCAACACTTATTTTCTATAAAATGTGAGTGTCATTTTTTTTTTTACCATTTCCTTATATAACGACTCTTCTCCGCCTCCCAGGATTTGAAAAAGGCAGGGCTGTTGATCTTTGCCAACAAGCAGGACGTGAAAGGCTGCATGTCTGTGGCCGAGATCTCCCAGAGCCTCCAGCTTACCTCTGTCAAAGACCACCAGTGGCACATCCAGGCCTGCTGCGCGCTCACTGGGGAAGGGTGAGAACTGCATATATAATATATTAATACTCACTTTTGATTAATTAGATTTTTAAATGACAGCTTAACATAATGTGCTCTTGTTCTTCCACTGAGCTTTAATCTTAACGCCTGTCCGTCTGCATTCCTGTCCCCGTCTCTTCCACGTCCCCATTCCTTCTCTACGCCACTCCCAATGTCTTCTTCACCCTGCAGGTTGTGCCAGGGTCTTGAGTGGATGATGTCGCGGCTGCGTGTGAGATGATGACCTTTGACTCCGATCAGGAGTGCGTCCTCCTCGCTCTCCGTTTTCTCTGCCTCCAGACATGAGCTTGAAATGAGGACGGGGGGTGAGGGGCCCCCTCTCCTCTTTCCTGTGAAGCTGACATGGGCAGGCCGCTGCCAGGACATTACGTTCTTCTGTGATAATTTATTTTACAAAAGACATCTGAACTCTGAACAAAAAAAAAACAACAAGACCTCTTCAGAGGGACATTGGACAAACAAAAGGCTCAAATTATTTAAATTGAAATTTCTGCACGGTTTTCCTCTCAGAAAAACACAGAGGTCAGAAAAAGCGTCTGACGCGGAACTGTACATGGACTTATTCTTCAGCTGTGTTTGACTCTAGCCCATGGTGGCCTTGCAGTATTTGCCGGACTGGCTGTGGCAGTTTTTATTGCCCCCCCTGTGTGTACAGTCCAGTATTCTCTTTTAATGTGGTGCCTGCAGCAGAATGTCCAAGCATCGATGGTTGATGGCGACTGAAACATGCAGAAAGAAGGGTGGAATCACAAAACGCCCTCCTCCTTTCAGTCCCTATGAATAATCAGTGAAATAAAGTGTTTTTATCTGTTTCAGGTGAATTGCATTGTGTCCTGAATGAGTTTTTCTCAGATTGTCCTTCTGTCATCTGTATGATTTACTTTGCTCTCACGGGGTAATTGTGAACTACAATGAGGTTAGTTTTTGTAACTTCAAGCTCTTTTTTTTTGTCTAGTCCTGAGCTCATGGTCCCTTGTGCTTTATAGTGAACTGGATAAGCAGCTACAGCGGTAGGGAGGAGAGAGCCAGGGAGTAAAAAGACGGCACAGGGATTCAGGGATTCAGGGAGAGAAGAGGAAGAAGAAGAGACCAGGGCCTGAGCAGCAGCACAGTGAGTGGTTAGCAGAAGAAGAAAACACTGCACGATAGAGAAGACTACACTCTGGTGTTATGTTTTTCAAGAAATTCAGATGAAAGAGAACTAACAACCACACCACTTTTCAGAGTTTATATTCCAGTCATTTGTTGTTAATCCTCTGCGTGAGTTCCCAGGCCTTCATCTTCCTCATTTAACTGCACAGATTTGTTGTTGTGGCACCATAACATAGTACAAGGAAGTTAGTTGTTGCAAAGTCAGTAACATGCCCTGCTGCCACTACCTTTTAGTTTTATCATGTGTCATCAACTCTAAAACCACAATTGAACTTGGGCATATATCTCACATGCTGCTGTTTTTTGATTATTCTTTTCTTGCTTTCTACTTTTTTTTTTTTAACCATTTGATTTGTTTAAGAGCTGATCCACAAACAGCTTAAAATTTGTATATGTTTAATTTTATAGTGGAAACTACTATTTGTCAAATTGGTAGTATTTCTAAAGAGCTTGATATAATTTTTGATGCCTTTTATCACAGAGGAGATGTTAGTTGGTGCATGGTGCATCAAAGCATGAATCAGTATGTTCATAACATTCACCAACTCTACAGCTGGTTTTCCGCCTTGAAGGTACTGTACGTCTTCAAATTTAGCCAAAATATTGACAAGGACACTGGGACAAACACATTATATTTTGGGTGACAAAGGTCAAGGTCAATGTGTTCACACAGCGATTATGACCAAATCTCACACACGTTCTGGATGAACGAGGGTGTAACCTGAAACCGGTTTGAGTTTCAGAGGCAGAGAGCCATCACAGTTACTCTGTGTCTAATTCTTGAATTGACTTATTGTTTTAAGACTTCATTCACCTGGTGAAACTCATCGACAGAGGTGGAGACATAAACAGCAGCGTTTGATATTTTAGTCAAATCTGACATCACCGTCATCCAAGGACAACTGAACAGACTCCACCTGCTAATGACATCACAAGTGAACTGAAAGTTTCCAGTAAGTAAGTAGACATTGTGCCAGTTTTATGGTGATTACTGTTCCACTCAGGTGTGTCCATTGTGTCATTATATTCAAGCCCACACAAAAATAAACTATGTCTAATGATGTTATCTATTGTAGTGAAATGTCATCAGAGTTCAGGTATGGTAGCAGGTAAGTCAAACGTATATCATGAAACATTAAGTATTTGTGTCTATTTAACACTACACCACAGGGACTTGGGTGTCTGCAGTTTATTTTTAAGTTACTGTGTCAATGAAGTTGTCAGACACTATAATCACCTCAAAGATGTGATTGGGAAGCTGAGCCTTTTGTTTGTTTGTTTGTTTACTGTTTGTACAGGTCTAATTCATGCAATGGAGTATTATATGCAATAGTACAAACAATTTAACATATCAGAACAATTTAACATATCCGTTCAAATCCTGAAATTAGACCATAAATCATTGTGTTGTGTTGATTCGACCTCTTGTTTACCAGCTGTCTCTATCCGAGACATTACTTGTCATAGAGCTTGAAAGGTCAAGGCAGTTGTGGGTCCTACTGGAAATCTACCTATCCTGTTATTCCAAAGGCATGCAGTGACGGATGAATTGGTTTCAATTTAGGTCTCTGACCTCACCAGAATTGATTGTTTTGGTGTTGGTGGGCTAAAATTGACAGTTGGCAGTGTTGATGTTGTGGTTGTCTTTCCTGCAGCTGTTGTGTTCTGGTCTCACTCGTCATCTGTCATTTTTTCCAGTGACTAAGCATCAGGTCGCCCCCCCACCTCCCTGCATGTCCTTGGCATTGCAAAGTTGTTCTTTTGACTGCTAGGATCATTAAAAGTCTGTGGTGCTACCCCTCGGTGTGATCCTGAAATGCAATTCAGAAAATGTTTCCATAGCCTGAAAAAGCTGTTTCACCTCTTTTGTTTAACATAAGCTCAACAAACTTTTATTTAATCTGCAGGACTGGTGCACCCAGTGGTGTCTAACTATGTAAATATCTCCAAGGTTTTGAGATATCCTCCACTACAACAGAGGGAAAAAAATATCAGCTGCACTAAAGGAAACGTATGTAAAGTCTCAGTCTCTTTGTGTTTTTCAGGTTAATTAATGGGATAATTCAACATTTTGGAAAATTGGCCCATTGCCATAATCCCTATAGTCATAGCAGTAGGTTTGTTACTTTTAATTGTCAGTGCAAGCTGTTTTTAGAACGGTGGAGCAGAGCTGTGAGCTGCTCAGAGCTACAGTACGGAGGCTCATTATGGGATTTCTTGGTTTCCCTCATCAAACTCATCAAATACACAATCCAACAACTCCACAACGCTCTGGTGGACAAGTTGTGACCTGCACATTCACCACGCTATGAGATAATAACACAACGTTAGGAGACAGGGTTGTTTTCGAGGCAAATTCAGAGACTGCTTGATGAAAAACTGCCCCCAACGGGAACGCGCATCAGTGGTTTTGCATGAATTTACCTCTAAAACAACTCTGTCTCATAACGTTCAGTTATCTCATAGTGTGGTGAATGTGCAGCTCACAACTTGTCCACCAGAGCGTTTTGGAGTTGTTGGATTGTGTATTTGATGAGGGAAACCAAGAAATCCTACTGTATGAGCCTCCGTAGCGTAGCTCTGAGCAGCTCATGGCTCTGCTCCACCGTTCTAAAAATAGCTTGCACCGACAATTAAATGTAACGAACCTACTCCTAAAACTATAGGGATTAATTGCAATGGGCCAATTTGCCAAAATGTTGAACTAACTACTTTAATAAATAACCCGAAGTTGATTTCTTTAAACAGGGATAGTTGCAATGAAAACAGTTGATTTGAGGTCTAGATAATCCATCCTAAATTGAACATTGTTGGAAGAACTGTTTAACTTTTTATTTTCAATGCTGCTGCCAAAAACAAGACATCATTACCTCAACTATGATAGAGTGACTCCATAAATGTCCAACAGGGAAAACTCAAAACTTGTAAACATATTATTATGATATAAGCCTATAATGTAAGCCTTAATGTCAGTGAATGATAAAGGCCAACATCAAGGACTAAGACTGGATCTTTTATTCTTCTGTCCTAGGAGAGTGTGACATTGCATTTTTTAGTAAGTTGCTTTCATTGAGGGAAGAAAATACAACGTTTTTTTTCAATCATACTTTGCAATTTAGGCCAAATCACCCTTTAATACGTGACCCCTTCTTCAGTTTTGCAGATGAATTGTGAACAGAAAAGCAGTGATGTTGCTAATGAGGACCAAGCAGCAAGTCATCACAGAGCAGAGGGGCCATTACCACTTTCCAGAGGGAGAGAGAGAGAGAGAGACAGCGAGAGACATTCAGCTGCTGCTGTCCATCTTGGTCCCTGGGTAGCACCCTGCTTCTGGCACAAAGAGTGAGAGTAAAGATATGACATACCAGAGAGAGACACACATAATTTAAAGGGAGGAAATGTACATATGTTCTCTCTCTGTCACTGTGCATTCAGGTTTAGATGTGTGATGCCTTCGCCTTCATAAGTTTAGTCACATCAGCTGAATTCTGCATGTTATCTGGAAATAAGTGAGTGATGTATTTTTAAATCCCTATATTTTTTATGCACTCAGGTCATGTGAAACCTGAGTAGCGGTCTGGTTTACCACTTTGTCTATTTGCTTTTTGTACCCAGGTTGCAGTCACTTGTCCTACGAGAGGTTAAATTAAATTCCTCCAGTCTATTTTGTAACATGAGGTGAGTATATATAGGGCTGCGTCTGGAGTTGACCTGCCGGTGGAGGCCATATTGTTAAATTTAATTGACCGACTTCACAAATGTGTGCACATACAGTACTGTACATTACTGCTTCTGCCCTCAGTGGTAAATATATCTGATATTCTCCATCTTTATTCCAAACAAATGCCAAGCTCCCCCACCCACCCACCGACCCAGGGTGACTCCTCAATTACAGGCTTTATAGCACGGGTGATTTATCAGACTTCATTTTTTTTCCAGACTCAGTCACACTGGAAACATTTAGTTTTGTGTTTGTGTTTCATATTGACTTGGCCGTGTGCATCTCCCAGGTCTACGGTTTGATGTTGACCTGATTCTATGACAGGACTTCGCCAGCCCGGGGTCAGCTAACAGATGACCTCAACAGATCTGACACCCGCAGCGCTGCCAGAAGCTTCTCCTCCCAACCACAAACTCATACTCTTGACCCTGGTCACACCTATTTATGAACCATTTACTGGGAGAGTAGCATTTGTTAACATCGCAGCCAGCGTATACCCATCAACATGGGGTGGTTCTGTTGGGGTTACTTTTGTTTTCCCTAAGACACCCCCACCATCACCATCACGCGTGCCCCACTGCCTTCCTCATAACTGTACCGCTGATGCATTCGCCCCAACAGGTGCTCTTTTCTGAAAGGATCACTTAGGTATATTTAGATTTTGAAACCTGAGAGCGCCGCCCTGTGATTGGCTGTGGCGACCACATGATAACCTGGGTAGAAACCGCAGCTGTGTGCTGTTGCCCAGCGTTTCTCTGGAGGGAAGCTGGGGAGGCTTTGGCGGCTTGGGAGACCCTTTAACTTTTAAAATTACTGGTAAGCAAAGAAACGGAGAAAGAAAAAAAAAAAGCACAACTATCCATATTTTCTACTCCCTGCCTGCATGGCTTTACTTCTGCTTGGACATCCCATCGTTGCCATGCCAATTCTTTGCTGCCATCTGGATCCAGGAAGACTAAGCTAATTGAGGAATAAGGACTGTGGAGGCTTTGCTGCACCTTGACGGGAGTAACCAAACCAAATTCAAAGCTGCAAGACTCAAGCAAGATCAGACCGGGCCTACCTTTGGATGTTTCTGAAATTACAGCTACTGCTACAGTCTGGCCCGTCTGTCTTCTTTGCTCGGCACCTACCTGGCTATTTTGTCCTTCTACCTCAACCGCTCCACCTTTTTCTCTACTTTCCTTGACAGAGAAAATTAACATTTTAATTCAAAGAGAGGGCAATCAAGTGCTAAAAAAGGGTAGTTAGTATGCCATCCTATATTTAACCTGCACCCTCAGAAGGCATTGCATCTCCGTCTGCTAAACAGAGTCAACCAATCAGGCTGTGGCATTAGCTTACATGTCAAATAGCTGAAGCACAGTTGGGCAGCTGTCGCCAACCTTCAGCCAGGAGGCACAGTTCTTTGAGCTGTGTTGTGGCAAGTGAAGGAGGAGGGGTCGCTGTCTCACATTCAAAGGCAGAGAGGCCTGTTATAATGCACTCAGTGTCTCACCTTCCTAATCTGCCCTTCTCCCTGTGTGATTATTGATTTACACTTGTGGCACAGTCTGTGAGGTGTTTCACACATTTTTATCACTTTGTTTAGGACTGGGGGCAAATCACAAAGTCGGACTAGCAGTTTGAGACCCTAGTGGATGGCAAGTGAGGCCTTCTTACTGTCAGGAAATACTGCAGGAATCTTTCGCTGGTATGGCATGCACTTTGATTTGAACATCAGTTTGTTGCTTTTGTATTCCTTTATAGCATGTGTGTGCTTGTTTATTATAATTTCTCCTTTTGAATGAGGTAAACGGGTTCAGCGGGGGGTTGGCTCTAAGCATCCTAAAATATCTCCAGTGCAGCCGTCCTTTGGTGTCTCTCCGCAGCATATGCTGTTTGAATGAAACTGTCATTTGGTGCCACTAACCTAACGCAGACAGACATTGAGGATAACTTTGCTCCGATGTCGTATTGTACGATTCCCCTTTAGATTTGATTTTCATCTTATGAGGCCAAAATGTTGTTGATTCAGAGTTTAAAGTGAACACATCAAAATGTCATCTGTGTGTTTTTCTGTAGGTTTTAGTTGCTCTAAAACCATCCCAAAATGACGACAGTTGTGGAGGAGTATGTGGAATATGAGGAGGAGGAGGAGGAAGAGGGGGAGGAGATAGTGCAAGAGGTAAGTAGACATGTTCTCGCTGTGTTTTGGTACATTAGTCGTAAAACACACAACTGCTTTTTTTGTACTCTCATTACTATATTTTTAAAATTGTATTATCTCCAAACTGATTGATATGATTAAAGCCATTGATATGATTAAAACGAGAGTAAGATTGAAGTAATCCACTGGGTCTGCAGGTCCAGTGGCAGGCCCTATGAATAGTTAAGTCAGTGATGATCCAGTCAGCAGTTCATGGAACCAGTCGCCCCTGTCTGCTGGTGGATCCTGTTTCAGGCAGATACCTCCTAAAGGGTTTTAAGTCCTGGATTTCCCTTAACAGCCAACTATAAATCAAAACTATTTCAAATTGAGGGGAGAATATTTTTTTACCAGAGTCCTTTACAAAAAAAGAAAAGAAAAGAAAAGTGTAGGTAGTTTTACCTGAGCTTTATATACTTTATAGAGGACCACAACATTATAAATGGACTCCAGTGATGTAATCATTACACAACAGATTACTGCAGATTCATTTACAGCATTAGTGTAACTGTAATTCTGCAGCAGGTATTTTACTATCTCCTACATATCTAACCTGTTATTGAATACGGTGTTGTAATGCTTCTCAAATCATGACGTTACCCACCCTGTGAAGCAAAGGTAGTGCAGGATTGGATTACATACAATTTGGGCCTGTGCCAGTTTCTAGAAGTTACCATTTTGTCTTTTTCTGCAAGTGCCCTGTTAAAAATTCTTCTTCACATTTCACTTAAAACATATAATTTTTGATTCATCATCAATCCCCAGTAATATTTGTCTCCAGGTTATGAGGTGAAACCTCATACCTGCTTGTATTTCAGGATGTTTTTGTGTGTTACATGTGTTGTGTTGTTGAAGGTCTCCGTGTCAGTGTCCAATGGAAGAGTGAAAGCAGAAGGCTAACCGCTTAATCCCATATTTCCTTGTGAAATAGGATTAAAGATTGCCTTGTATTTGTTCCTACTTAATATTCGTTGATATCTCATAGGGGAGTCTGAATGATTTTTTTTTTTTTGAAGACGCAATATTACAAATCTATCAGCTGTTATCATTTAACTCCCATATAACATATCAGCTGTATCAAATGGATTTACCATCTTTACATGCAAAGATGTAAATCGTTTGGGAGGCGGGACAAACGGATAGCTGCCAACTCAATACACTCTGATTTCACGAGCACTTTCATCTACACTGTGGAGAAATGTGACATTGTTCTGAGTAAAAAAAGTAAGACGGCTTCTTATTTAGTCTACAGAATGGGGAGAAACATAGAGCTGCAGGTCAGATATGAAAACATGAATATGCCTAAGGACACATAATGGCACACAAGACTTCTAGAAAGACCTAGCACATAATGAGTAATAGTTTTATCTATCAATGATCTACATCATGAGTCATTATATACATTAGTATTTTCCTCATATCATCTTAAAAAATGACTTAACTCCTGTGGTCATTAAGGGGAGGAGTGTAGAGTTCTCTGTCTGGCATTCAGACAAATTTAGAAGAGGACATCTATGGCACAATGGCAGAGAGATGAAGTACAGGGAGAAGTAAAGAGAGAGAAAGTCAGAGAGAGAGAGGAGCAAGTGAGACGGGTCGCTGCTGTAAATTACACTCTGAGTGTGCTAACGTCACAGTTAGAAATTTGCTTAGGAGAGGAGATTGCATGGAAAAACCGCCTGGCGGGTGTAAGATACAGGTTGTTTTTGAATTGCTTTGTAGCGACATGTAACAGGCTATAGAGTATCTCATCCACACACCTATGGTTCTCTCCTGTCTGATAGATCCAGATATCGAAGCCTCTTACAAATGTTGATACAAAAAATGATTGAGATGTTCTTTCTCTCAGCTCTGGTTGTTGCTAGATTCGAGGAATCATTAATTTAGTTTTCAAAGCCCCCCTAGCTCTTAATATTCAACCTTGTGTGACTGTAAATATTTCACTTCCCAAGCAGAGGGAAGTGCAGCTCAGACAGGTTGCAAGTTAGACGTGCTATTCATGGAACAGTATGCAATGTGTGGGAATACTGTCACTTACTGTAGCTTGAGGTACTTGGCTTGAAAATAACCTTAGTACCCATAAATGGATAGTTTATTCCATATTCACAAGTGGTACTTATTTCAAGTGGAATATAAATATGCATAAACATTTTGGTTTTAAATGTCCAGATATTTCTCAGCCAGCTTCAGCGCAATCAAAATGAATGGGATTTCATTTGTAGTGCTCAAAAGCGTTCAAATATCATTGGAAGTAGTAAACAAGGATGAAGAACTACTACTACCATGGTTAATCCATTGATAAGCAATCAAGATTCAATCAAACTAGTTCCTAAGAAACTGTAGAGTATTTAAAATAACAACATTTATTAGCACTTTTCACCTCCACTGATATAGTTAAGGCAGAAAACCCAAACTATCTGCATTGGCCAGGTGTTGGAAATATATTTTAGTAATTTGGGTGAAGAGGCCCTTTAAAAACCAAGAGAGCTGTTGTTGGCATTGACAAGATAAAGCTGTGTAAACAGTTTGTGTATTGCTGTGTGCTGTAGCAACTGATAACGGGGACAATGACAAATCAGAATAGAATTATTGTCATGTGAGCGCCGGGTGTTTATAGACTTGGTGAGGGGATCAAAGATTTAGAGAGCGGTCAGGCTCACATAACACAGGAGATATTAATGCTCCTCTTTTCCTCTGCAGAACACAGGCTTAATTAAACCGCAGTCACAATTACTTAACAGAAAATTCATCTCTGAGGGTTTGATCTTTCTGTTAGTGACACTATTTGAGCAGAGAGTGAATCAGTTTATTACAGGTTAGAAGAAAAGTCCCTGATGGCGATGATCTCTGCTTTTATTGCAGTCGCTGCTGTTTGAGGGCGTTTGACATGACGCCGATTAATGTGATGCAAGCGTAGAGCGATTTCCCACTTATATGTTGTTATAGCAGAAGTGTCAGCTGCAGTAATTCAAACAAAAAAAACACCAGAGCTGTGGAAAAATCACCCTCAATCCAACAGAAGTTACTGTGCTGTTTCTCCCATCACTTTGTCCTGGCAGTTTGAAACCACAGAGTTTGTCCTATATTTGTAATATGTTGAGCAGATAAGAACGTCGACTGTCACTGAGCACACGACTCAGTCCTTTCAGGTAAAGCACCTCCTCCCAAGAGACAACAGCTCAAACTGTGCGGGATATACCCTCCCTTGTGTTGACAATGGTGCATCCCCCTCCTTGTCTGCATGCCTGTATGGATAATCTACTGTCTGGTCATTTCGTGGAGGACATACAGTAGTGTCTTTTATCTCTAAGGCATCAAAAATATAAATTATGCTACAAATTGTATATTCTTTTAAATCTGCATGACCATTAAGCTCATTTTCAGCATTTACAAATTCAAAAGCCAGTCTTGTCTCTTAACTATTTGCTTAATTGTGGCTTCACTGCCCAACAGATGAAATACTGCGCCCCTCAGCCTGACATTGCATGCAGCACAATGCACTCATATACATTGTATATACATTCATCTTTTCTCGTTTTGCTTTGTCTCTTTGTCTTGACCCTTCATCTGACAGTATCTCAGTACATAATAAAGACAGTATTCTAACTCAACTTCCATGTACAATACATTTAATTCACTCCATATCCCTTTAAATCCGGACTTGAATCACATAGTTATTGGAGGTGAGTGATAAGAGTTAGAGGTTGATTATGCTTTAAAAAGTTGTACGGATGTTGCTGTACTTGCTGTGCTTCAATAAAAAAAGTTCTTCACAAAAAAAAGACGTAGAGGTTTACTACTCACACAGGCCTGAGATCAGTTTGTTAAGTTTTCTTATCACCTCAATAAGATTAGATCTTTATTTAATCAAAACATTTGCATCACAACACACCTCAAGTAATCACTGTCTTTGGCGACTGCCTTGTTGTACATGGTTTTAGTTTCACTTCTTCAAACAGTATGTTAAGTGTAGATCAGGGAACCTAGACTCTTTTGTGAAGTGGGTGATTAATTGTACCATGCCCCCCCTCCAGTCTGGATTGCCCACCAGGAAGGTCAGGAAGAAGGTCAAGGTGGATACTTCTAAGTTCATGACTCCGTACCTGGCTCACAGCCAGAAGATGCTGGACCAGTTCAGTCATGTAAGTAACACCATTTGGTTGCAGAAATAAAGGTTTTTTGTTTGTTTTTTAAATCATGGAAATCCCTTTTTACTGGAATATACTCATCATATATAATATTTTAAGTCTTGGTGTAGATTTGTTCATTTCAATATTTGCTCTGCAGAACAAGTATCGCCATGCTTATGACATGTCCAGAGGCCAGCCTCCTGCCATCACCACTGAGAGCCCTGAGATGATCCGCATCAGGAAGGCTCAGGAGCAGCTCAGTGAGGTACGAGGACTGTGGTGAAACCGTATCTAGATATTAAGGATGAAGGTTTGAAGCTTAATAGTAATTCATTTGTAATATTCCTTAATAAAATAGACCTATAGGCAGAATGATGCTAACTGTGATGGTACGAGTGTGGAGCGGAGGTGCTGAACTAATTCATTTTTGGGCAAAATAAAGGTAAAGAAGAAAAAGAAAAAAAAGAAAATAATAAGAAATCACATGTATCATTATCATCATCAGGTTAAATACCGCATGGAGGGAAACAAGGCCAGGACAGGAAGTATGTACGATGGTGAGGCCAGAGAGATCGCCCACGTCAAGCATGTGTCTGAACTGATCAGCAAGGTGAGTTATCTCAACTCATATCGATTTACAAAAGGTTTTAAAATGTGAACTTGTGACTGTTTAACACCAGTGTTGTTGGTATTCTCCTCCAGGTCCTGTACAGACAGAAGTGGGATGAGACTAAGGACAGGTACCTGCTGCCTCCCGATGCTCCTGAGCTGGTTCTGGCTGTGAAGAACGCTGCTAACTACAGCAAAGTAAGCATGGAGGCGTTCAAGCAGAGAGAAAGAGTTTAATGTCTGAAAACAGTGATTTTTGCTGATGTTTAAATAACATCTATCTCATGTACAATAAAAATATTATGAGTAACAGTCAACTCAACTTTACACCGTGTCTAGAAACTCTACACGGAGGCGTGGGACGAAGAGAAGACCATGTGCTACCCCTACAGCGACAGCCCCGAGCTGCGCAGGGTGGCCAAGGCTCAGGAGGTCCTCAGTGACGTAAGTAGAGTACATCTTTTTTTTTTAAATGTATGATTCAAATTTTATTGAGTTTTGAATTTTTTACAACACCAAACTGAAAACCAGCAGAAAATAAGGCAAAATTAAGATATACAATCTTATTTTGACAATAAAACATACAAGTAAAAACAATAAAATAAAATAAGTACATTAGCAGTCCATGACAGGTAAAATTAGTCCATGCTCAATATGTTAAGCAACAACACTACTGCATGTCTATTCATTGTCCCATATGAAATCCACTGTCCACAGGTACAGTAGTCTTCCAGTAAACAGATCCCTGTATTGCACCCAGTCCACCTCCACCTTCATTACCATGCCAACCCTCCAAGAACAGCCCATAATGATCAGTGTATGCAGAGTTCACCATCATTTTTAAGAAAAGAAACCTTCAGTAAATCTGTATTTGGCACAACACATCACTGGTCACAGATCAATGATGCATCAATGAGCAAGATTGCAATATTGGAAGTAAAGGACACTGGTTATACCTGAACACAGACTTTCTCATCTGGTTATCTACATACAGTTTACAGACATATAAAATAAGATATACACACATTTACAAAATATAACATGTTTCTTTAAGTGTACTAATAAACAACACTGTTGATTATCACATAGTTAATTCTGTAAGAATGAGTTTAGCTGTGGCTTTGCTCTTATTTCACCTGAGCTCTTCATGCCTTACATTGACTTTGCAGTTTGCCATTCAGCATCAATCAATTTTTTCATTTTTCAGGGTCTATTTGTTTGTGCTGAGTCAAATGTATCATATGAAGCCTTTTCCATTCACAGTGCAGGCTATTAAAATGACCATTTGTGCCCCCTGCCCCACTTTCCTTTTTGACCACAACTGTTTTGAACCTTTTTCTGCTGATAAAGGGGAAGTCACCAGTCGATGTTGATACAATCTGTGTGCACTGAGGTCAGCTATTGATGTTGAGGAATTAACCACCTCAGTAAATTTCACCCCCTCCTCCTGCCGTCTACCTCCACAGATTATCTACAAGAAGGGACACCATGAGCGTAAGGCCAAGTACACCTCCTTGGCCGATCCTCCTGAGGTGGAGCTGGCCAGGAAAGTGGACAAGCAGCGCAGCGATGTAAGCAACACCGCTTTAAACTGGCTCTTTATGTCAACAAATTACTACAGTTGAACAAAGCAGTGCTTCCTGAAAACCATATTGAGTGTAAGATGTAAAATTAAAGTATAAGGTAAGTGTTTATACATTTTCAGAGCCCTATTCTCTGTTGTAAATAACAGGAATTAGCAGGAATCCACTGTTTCACATTAACGCCTCATCACTGTGCCAATTAGGAACATAATTATCAGTTGAACTGACATTTTAGAGGCACAAATCTGCCCTCTTCACAGTGTGCTAACATGGAAACAGTGACCTCAGACACCAACCGGCACTAAGTCACTGTTTGGGGCAACTGGCCACCTGCTCTCTGATATTACTGACCATGCTAAGCTGGGAGGGAGAGGCTAACAATAGGTCTGAATTACAGGGATTCCAGTCATTCCCAAAGTGGTTTATCAAACATGTGAAGAGATATAGTGTGTTGTTATTATCCTTATATCCTCCATACATTACTCTACAGCAAAATGCTCTTTGAAATCAGTTGTCTAATGTTGATTATTGTTCGTTCTCCACAGCTTAAATACAAGGAAGATTACAATAAGAATGTGAGGGGTCAGTGGTGTGAGACGCCCTACTTCGACGTGGCCACTGCCAGGGTGGCGATGGACAACCTCAGCAATGTAAGAGCTGGAAAAACAGGAAACAGGACTTTTCAAAATAGTATTATTGTAGTGTCATTTTACTGTTTCTTAACTGTGAGTCTCGTCTTCTTCACAGAGAAAATACACGCAACATCATGAGGATACGAAAGACCAAATTTATTTCATGCAAACCACCACGCCGGTTTACGACGCAAACAAAAAGGCTCGCATTGCTGCTAGTGAGGTGAGTTCACACACACACAGACACACACACACACACACACACACACACACACACACATACACATTAAGGTATCAGGAGTATTTTTATGTGTACTATCTCATGTGGAAGACACGACAGAGAGTTGACCCCAGTCCCAGAGCGGAGTGTGAGTCAACGCAGTGAATCCACTCTGACGCGTTCTGTTTCGTGCCCACACATGCACTGCGTGATTGAGAGGTCTACGTCTGCTTCACAGTCACTGCACGAATTCAGTGGCGTCGTTTCACCTGTTTCCAATCACAACATATCAAACTGTGCGAAGAATCAGTCCACCCACACACACACACACACACACACACAATACAAACCTACATAATTCTGGGGAAACGTTATCAGTGTATCAACCGTGTGGTTACACTTTGTTCTCTCTTCTTACTGACACCGGTCTCCACATGTTTGTTTGTTTCTTTAGGTCCAATACAAGAAGGAATATGAGAAGTCGAAGGCTCAGTGTGACTACAACACGCTTCCTGCTACCGAGAATCCTCTCCTCAGGCAACTCCGATACGCTGGCACCATCCTCAGTGATGTAGGTGTCTGGAAAGGAGAAAGGAGTTATTATTTGTTTCTGTTCTGTTTTTTTTTTATTTAAATGATAGATAATATTTTAAGGAAACAAATGTATATATAACAATGTGTCATCACTGGTTTGCATGTCTGATAGATAGTTCCTCCATGAATGTGACTGTAAGTCCTCACATAAAGCCCCTCAATATTAATTGTTGTATGAGTGGGATAGGTGATGCCAAAAAGGATTTAATGTGTTGATTAGTTTAGCTGTTGATGCATTGTTGAGTGTTTTCTTATTTGAGTTATTGACTATTTGTTTCTTATGTCCTTTGCAGAAAGTATATAAGGCCAACTATGAGAAATCCAGGGGTTCCAGCATCAACTACTGTGACACGCCCAAGTTTCAGATGGATTCAGTACTTAAACAGTTCTCTGATGTAAGACTACTCTATGAGATGCAAGGTTTCCTTTTTTTCACACACCAATTATAAAATTATATTATATTTACAATAAAAATTCTACACATTTTGATTTCCCCTTTTTTTTAGGCACATTACAAAGAAAAGTATGACAATGAGGTGAAGGGCCACTACATTGGCAGCTATGAAGATGTTTATATGCTTCACTGCCAGAAAGTCGAGGAAATGAAGAGCGAGGTAAATCTCCACATGTTCATTTCCATTTCTGAAAAGTATAATCCCTTCAGCAAGAACTGATTAAATCCTTTGTTGAATCTATCGTCACAATTATCTTGCAGCAAGCGTACAAAGCCGACTATGAAGACATCAAAACGAGATGCTTCTACCCCCAAACAATCACGCCTGAATATGAAGTTTCGAAGAAACTTCAACAATGTAACGACGTGAGTAGCCTTTTTGCAATAGTAATAATAATGTATAATCATATGTCTAACCTAAATATGAGCAATGCTGTAATCATTTTTACTGTTATGGTTTACAGAAAGTTTACCGGCAACATCCAGACAAAGTGAAATTTACACAAGTGGTGGATTCGCCAGTTCAGGTTCAAGCCGCCATCAACGCCAAACAGCTAAGTGACGTAAGTATCACTCATGGACCAAAAGCAAGGACAAACACTAAAGGCAAATGCATATCCGTTATCGGAGTAAATTTATGGAGTAGCCTTGATAATTAATTAAAAACATGTACAACTAGTAGTGAAATTACTTACCGTTTTCGGTTTGTAATCTTCTCACAATTTTGTTTCGTTTGTGCAATCTTTCCTTCCTGTAAATATGTAAATAGGGTAGGCATTAAAGGGATAGTTTAACATTTTGGCAAATTGGCCCATTGCCATAATCCCTATAGTTTCAGGAGTACGTTCGTTATTGTTTTGGAGTTGTTGGATTGTGTATTTGATTAGTTTGATGAGGGAAACCAAGAAATCCCATTAGCCTCTGTAGCGTAGCTCTGAGCAGCTCACGGCTCTGCTCCGCTGTTCTAAAAATAGTTTGCACCAACAATTAAAGGTAACAAACCTACTCCTAAAACTATAGGGATTATGGCAATGGGCCAATTTGCCAAAATGTTGAACTATCCCTTTAATAAGCTTTGCTCAGCCTACGCCTTTTCGCCCATATTGAACATGGAAAACTGATTTATGTGTGTATATGTTTTATGTTTTGTTGAATGGATGAATAAATTACTACTACTATAACTACTAAAAAAAAAATAATAAGTTGGGCATATCTCAGAAACTTGCATTGGATTAATGATAATATGATTAATATTCTATCATTTGAATTCCTATAGATAAGTCTTTGGTTCATATACATTAGTAAGTGAACATAATCCATTTTGATATTGTCCATTTATTGACTGGAATCGCTTCAATCATCAGCTAATGGTCCGGATCAAATTTCTCCTGGATATGCAGATCACCTCAAAATGTGCCCAATCATCCACGTAGCCCAGCTGTCTTTCTGTGGGCACCATGGAAACTGGAGAACCATCTCTCTGTAGTATAAATAGCAACAAGCATTCATTTGGCCCAGAATAAACCCTGTGATCAGAGAAGGGGCTGGGGGAGGCAGGGAAGGGGACAGTGAAGTCTCAGTTAGAGCCCAGCTGGTTCACCACTGCCCTCCAGTGACAGAAAATCAAAAAGCAATCTTAACAACTAACTTGAAATATGCAATAATGTTTAGATAAAACTCAATCTTATATCACTTTGCTCCTTTTTGCAGTTGAACTACAAGGCCAAGTACGAGGAAATAAAGTTCAAGAATACTCTGCCCCCAGACTATCCCTTCTTCATCCAGTCCAGAGTTAACGCTTTCAACCTCAGTGATGTAAGTAATACTACACTCTTTAATTACATGAATTGAATTTGCATATATTATCAATTTCCTGAATGGCACAATTTTCTCCTCACAGAACTGTTACAAGTACGATTGGGAGAAAGACAAAGACAAGAAGTTTGAGGTCAAGGGCGACGCCATCTCGATCCTTGCTGCCCGTGCCCACACAAACATCGCCAGTGATGTAAGTATGCTACGATACTACTAGCCATTGTTGGATTCAGTATTACTTGTGTGTTTCAGTTACTTGTTGTGCTCAGTATTTTTTCATTAATCTGATTATTTTAACCTTTTTTTTCCTCGGTGCAGGTCAAATATAAAAAGGAGTATGAAAAGAACAAGGGACAAATGGTCGGAGCCCTCAGCATCAATGACGACCCCAAGATCATGCACTCTGTTCATGTGGCCAAAATCCAGAGTAGTGTAAGTCATTAACCTCCCTCTGAAGAACATAACTCTTTTTTTGTTTGTTTCAAAATGTGCTTTATTTACACATTCATATGAAAAAAAATAAATAGATCTAATAATAAAGCCGGTAGTACAGGCAGATGAGTCACCCTTCACTTTATTTATCTATTATCTCCACAGCGTGAATATAAGAAGGACTATGAAAAGATTAAGACCAAGTACCACACCCCACTGGATATGTTGTCAGTCACCACCGCCAAGAAATCCCAGGCGATCGCCAGCATGGCTGGATATAGGAGCATCAGCAACAAATTCTTCCTGCCCTACGACAGCGTGCTGCTGGACCTGGCCAAGAAAGCCAACATCATCCAGAGTGATGTAAGTACAGACACAGACTTAACAACAAGTCTTATTGCTGACAGTTTTGTTCTAACACCCTGTATTTATTATTCCTGGTTTGTTTTTCTGCGACACAGAACGAGTACAAGTCGGACTACAACAACTTAACCAAAGGTACACCATGGGTCCCCTTTGGCTCCATTGAAGTGGAAAAGGCAAAGAAAGCAGGAGAGATCCTTAGTGAGGTGTGTGCGTCAGTCTCGTGACATTTTCAAAGTGCATCTTTGATGGCTGGAAGATTGTGTCACATGATGATGTTGATTTACCTGTTTCTTATAGAGAAAATATAGACAACACCCAGACACAGTTCCCTTCACACCGATCGCCGACCATCCCGTCATGATGCAGGCCAAAGTCAACCAGCTTCAGAGGAGTGATGTGAGTCCTCAGTGTTAGCGTTAAATTTGCTTGATTATAAGACAGTTTGTATTGTTACAGTGCAAGTGACCTCTGCCCTTACTGTCTTCTTTTCATTGCAGCTGTTCTACAAGAGAGGTCTCGAAGAGGTTCTTCAGAAGTACTCTCTGCCTCCTGATGCCCCCGAGTTCCTCCAGGCCAGGTGCAATTCTTACAACGTCAGCGAGGTAATGCATCCTAATTCTAATAAGAGTTCACATTAAGTCATAGAATATAAATATTTTAATGGCACACTTTTTAATTTCACTCCTGAATCTGATGTTAAATGCATAGACTTGTAGTCATATGTAAAACCATACTGTGCTCCCATGCCAAACTTACTGTATTCATATCCTTTCTTGTTGATAATAATATTTGTGATCTGTCATTCCAGAAAAACTACAAGCTCGCCTGGCAGGAGTTGATTGCTAAAGGTTATGACTTGCAGCCCGATGCCATCTCTGTGAAAGCTGCCAAAGCTGCCAGACATGCTGCTAGTGATGTAAGTTTTCTGACATGATTTAAACCTGCCCTATATCAATACAACTTGTTGCATTATAAAATACTAATTGATTTGAACCAATAATTAGAAATGCCACATGCCCTGTGTTCTAGGTCCAGTACAAAAAGGCTTATGAGAAGGACAAGGGCCACCATGTTGGCTTCCGCAGCCTCCAGGACGACCCCCTGCTGGTCCACTACATGCAGGTGGCTAAGCTGCAGAGTGACAAGAACTACAAGAAGGACTACCACAAGGCCAAGCTGAAGTACCACTCCCCAGTTGACATGATGAGTCTGGCTCATGCTAAGCACGCCTCTGCTGTCCAGACCTACGCTGGCTACAAGAAGATCCCTCACAACTACTTCCTCCTGCCTGACAACTTGCACCTGCAGCTGTGTCGCAACATGAACACCAACGCAAGTGACGTGAGTGACAGAGGAAGTTTTATCAGAGATTAAGCTTTATAAGAGAGATGTCTTGAATTTACTTGCAGCACTAACTACAATTCCAGTGATGTAAAATTCATTTTTCTTTAAGGAACCCTAACCCCTTTACTCTTTTACTTCACAGTTTAACTATAAACAAGATTATGAGAACTCAGTTAAGGGAAGTGGGTGGATTCCCATTGGTTCCCTGGACGTGGAAAGAGCCAAGACAGCAGCTGCAGCTCTGGATGAGACAAAGTACCGCCAGCACCCTGACACCATCAAATTCACTAGTGTTACTGACTCCATGAACATGGAGCTGGCCAAGGCCAATGCCAAGATCATGAATATGGTGAGTAGGAAACACAGTAATATGGATATTGTGAATTTCATTGTCTTAGTCAAGTTGCTTCCTTCTCAGAATAGACATAAACTAGAGTCTTCCATGTGATTTTGCAGAAAGAGTACAAGGCCAGTGGAGAGAAGTTCGTGCACACTTACCATCTCCCTCCTGATGTCCCTGAACTGATGCAAGCCAGATACAATGCTGTCAACATCAGCCAGGTGAGTTGGAGATTTCTCTAATATTTTACAGTCTTTCAACCTATATAGACATATATTTTATTCTATATCTGTGACATAACACTGATGATTTCTTTATTTAGAATTACTACACCTACGCTCATCGTCAAGATATTCTCAAAGGACATCATGTGAAGGAAGATGCTATTTCCATTGTTGCAGCCAAGTCTTCCAGAGACATTGCCAGTAATGTAAGTTGTGCATTAGCTATTAATAATACTATTCAAATGTTACTGTATGTAGTACTGTTATTTATAATACAACCTGTTTTTTTTAACCTATACAGTACAGGTACAAGCTGGCTTACGAGAAGGCCAAGGGCCACCATGTTGGCTTCCGCAGCCTCCAGGACGACCCCCTGCTGGTCCACTACATGGAGGTGGCTAAGCTGCAGAGTGACAAGAACTACAAGAAGGACTACCACAAGGCCAAGCTGAAGTACCACACCCCAGTGGACATGATGAGCATGACTCACGCCAAGCACGCCTCTGCTGTCCAGACCTACGCTGGTTACAGAAAGATCCCTCACAACTACTTCCTCCTGCCTGACAACATGCACCTGCAGCTGTGTCGCAACATGATGGAGATTCAGAGTGATGTATGTTTTGCCTTTTTTCACCTATGTTTTAACGTCAATATACTTGTCGCTCATATAACTGAATAGACTACATGCACAATAGCAAAGCAATATGCACTGTGATGACTGTTTAAAAAACTGTTTCTTTCTATCCCCACAGAACCACTACAAATCTGATTATGACGCTTGCGTCAAAGGTTCAGGGTGGGTGCCCATTGGTTCTATTGATGTTGAGTTGGCCAAAGCTGCTAAAGCTGCACTGGATGAGACAAACTACCGCCAACATCCCAGCACCCTCAAATTCACAAGCAAGAGTGACTCCATGAACATGGCTTTAGCTCTGGCCAACTCCAAGACGCTGGACCACGTATGAGTCTTCTAATTATAACATGTTGATGTGTTAATGGATGTCAGATTCTCTCACAAGGATGTTTACAAAATCCACTGTTGTTTTTCTCTCCTCTAGGCTGCATACAAAGCATCTGGTGAGAAGTTCGTGCACACCTACAATCTGCCCGCTGACTGCCCAGAGTTCCTCCAGGCTAAATTCAATGCTCAGACCCTTAGCGAGGTACGTTCATCGCTCACCAGATTAAATCAAAATCAACATTAGAAAATGTTTAGTCAGCAAAATTGCAAACAAAAATAAATCCACTGTCCACATCTGTGTCTGTAACAATCAACTGTTTATCCACAGAGTCACTACAAACAAAAGTGGCTGGAAGATATCGCCAAGGGATACGACATGAAGCCTGATGCTATTTCTATCCTGCATGCCAAGCACGGCAGACATATTGCCAGCGATGTAAGTAAATCAGAAATCTATTAAACATGCTGATTAATGCTTTTTTTCCACACAACTTAAACAGTTATTGTTTTATTATCTTGACATATAACAAATTCATTTTTCTTTTTCTTTCAGGTCCAGTACAAAAAGGCTTACGAGAAGGACAAGGGCCACCATGTTGGCTTCCGCAGCCTCCAGGACGACCCCCTGCTGGTCCACTACATGCAGGTGGCTAAGCTGCAGAGTGACAAGAACTACAAGAAGGACTACCACAAGGCCAAGCTGAAGTACCACACCCCAGTGGACATGATGAGCGTCGTCCAGGCTAAGCACGCCTCTACTGTCCAGACCTACGCTGGTTATAGAAAGATCCCTCACAACTACTTCCTCCTGCCTGACAACTTGCACCTGCAGCAGTGTCGCAACATGAACACCATCGCAAGTGACGTGAGTGACAGAGGTTTTGTCATTAGAGAATCGTGTCTTTTGTAACAACACTGAATATTCATCGTGTGCATCATTTACACCTTTGCACAGAAGGTAAAGGTAAAAAAAAACATCACTCACCATCTTACGTTGTCTCATTGTTTCAGTGTGATTACAAGTCTGATTGGAACAACTGTGTCAGAGGACTGGGATGGGTTCCTATGGGCTCAATCGGAGTGGAGACCGCTAAACTTGGTGGTGACATTCTGAGTGAACACAAGTACCGCACTCATCCATCCAACTTCAAGTACAGCAAGCTGATGGACTCCATGGACCTGACCCTGGCTACTGCCAACAACAAGATCATGAACAAGGTGCAACATTTTTAAACAAAAAGTAGTGATCACAAAATTTGAATTATACATTAATCTTATAGACGCCATAATGAATTCCTTTTTGATGTGTTTTATCTACAGCAAGCCTACACTTCAGCCTGGGACAAGGACAAGCTGACAGTCCACATCATGCCAGATGCTCCTGAGATTCTGCTGGCCAAGGCTAACGCCATCAACATGAGCAATGTGAGGCATTTAATTATATTACAAAACTTAATTTTTAAATTGTGTAACTTCATTTAATTTAAATGAATCTGTTTGCTTTTCCACAGAAACTTTACAAAGCCGGTTTGGTGGAGATGGCCAACAAGGGCCACCACCTCAAAGGTGACGCCATCCCCATTTTGGCTGCCAAGTCTGGTACCACTATTGCCAGTGATGTAAGTTGTAAAACATCCTCCTATATTGAATGAATATTGAACATATAGCTGCTACAGTTCATATTATCAACCAGTCCAGTCTATGGGAGTGACAATGTATGTCTTTGTATGCCACAGTACAAGTACAAGCTGGCTTACGAGAAGGCCAAGGGCCACCATGTTGGCTTCCGCAGCCTCCAGGACGACCCCCTGCTGGTCCACTACATGCAGGTGGCTAAGCTGCAGAGTGACAAGAACTACAAGAAGGACTACCACAAGGCCAAGCTGAAGTACCACACCCCAGTGGACATGATGAGCGTCGTCCAGGCTAAGCACGCCTCTACTGTCCAGACCTACGCTGGTTATAGAAAGATCCCTCACAACTACTTCCTCCTGCCTGACAACTTGCACCTGCAGCAGTGTCGCAACATGAACACCATCGCAAGTGACGTGAGTGACAGAGGAAGTTTTATTAAGGAATTGTGTCTATTGGGCCAGAACTATCACTGAGATGTAGAATATGCATCATATGCTGCATTTATATTTTCAGTTTAAGGAAAAAAAAAAGTTCACTCATCTTACCTTTAGAACTAATATGTTTTTTTTCATTGTTTCAGTGTGATTACAAGTCTGATTGGAACAACTGTGTCAGAGGACTGGGATGGGTTCCTATGGGCTCAATCGGAGTGGAGACCGCTAAACTTGGTGGTGACATTCTGAGTGAACACAAGTACCGCACTCATCCATCCAACTTCAAGTACAGCAAGCTGATGGACTCCATGGACCTGACCCTGGCTACTGCCAACAACAAGATCATGAACAAGGTGCAACATGTTAAAATAAAAAGTGATCACACAATTTGAATAATAAATTTATCTCAGACGTCATAATTAATTAATTTTTTGTTGTGTTTTAACTACAGCAAGCCTACACTTCAGCCTGGGACAAGGACAAGCTGACAGTCCACATCATGCCAGATGCTCCTGAAATTCTGCTGGCCAAGGCTAACGCCATCAACATGAGCAATGTGAGGCATTTAATTATATTACAAAACTTAATTTTTCAATTGTGTAACTTCATTTAATTTATATGAATCTGTTTGTTTTTCCACAGAAACTTTACAAAGCCGGTTTGGTGGAGATGGCCAACAAGGGCCACCACCTCAAAGCTGACGCCATCCCCATTTTGGCTGCCAAGTCTGGTACCACTATTGCCAGTGATGTAAGTTACTGTATTGACTGAATATTGACCATATAGCTGCTGTAAGTAATATTTTAAAACAGTGCAGTCCTCCATGAGTAAGAATGTATGCCTTTGCTCCCACAGTACAAGTACAAGCTGGCTTACGAGAAGGCCAAGGGCCACCATGTTGGCTTCCGCAGCATCCAGGACGACCCCCTGCTGGTCCACTACATGCAGGTGGCTAGGCTGCAGAGTGATAAGAACTACAAGAAGGACTACCACAAGGCCAAGCTGAAGTACCACTCCCCAGTGGACATGATGAGCATGACTCACGCCAAGCACGCCTCTGCTGTCCAGACCTACGCTGGTTACAAGCAGGTCACCTCCCGCTACACCGTGCTGCCTGACGCCATGAACCTGGAACTGGCTCGTCACATGCAGATCATTGCCAGTGATGTATGTAGAAACAAACCAAAATCAAAAAGTTACTTACATTAATGTTGTTATTACTTCATGTACAGTTAAGTGTGCTACATTGTGAAGGAACAATCTCATTGTTAATATCCCCCCTTCCCCCTCAGAACCAGTACAAGAGTGATTATAACAACTACGTGAGGGGAACAGGATGGGTACCTATCGGGTCTGTTGATGTGGAGCTAGCAAAGGCAGCGGGCCAGGCCTTGAGCGAGCCACGATACCGTCAACATCCCAGCAAATTCAACTTCACCAAGGACATGCACTCCATGGATCTGACTCTGGCCACTGCCAACAACCACATAATGGATAAGGTACTTTGTCAGACTGAACATGAAATGAACAGAAATGTTTTTTTGTTGTTTTTTTTTAATTATTATTATTTATGTTTCTGAACCAAGTGCATTTTGTTCTTCTAGCAAGCCTACTTTAAAGCCTGGGAGAACGACAAGACTTCGATCCACATCATGCCTGATGCAATGGAAATTGTTTTGGCGAGAGACAACAAGAGTAGATACAGTGAGGTACGGTGTAAATCCTTCATTTTCTTCACAATTTGGTTATTTATTATTACTTTTACTTAGTAATCTTGCAGGATGAATTTTGGGATTGATGAGACAGATGCTATAAACAGAAAAGTTACTGTGTTCATATATTTGTTTTAAAGTGGACATGCTTTTCCTTTTCCTATTCAGAAACTGTACAGACTGGACAATGAGCTGGCCAAGAAGAAGGGCCACCATGTTCGTGCTGATGCCATTGCAATCCAGGCTGCCAAGGCCTGCACTGCTATTGCCAGTGATGTAAGTGTCTGTGTGATATTTCTATACTGTACGAACATCTGTACATGTAATTTCACAACTTTTCCCCCTCGCCAAAATTTGGTCGATTAAAATTAAATCTCTCTCACTTGTTTCTTCCAGTACAAGTACAAGACAGGATACCGCAAGCAGGTGGGTCACCACATCGGTGCCCGCTGCATCCAGGACGACCCTCTGCTCATGCTGGCCCTGAACTCAGCCAAGATCGCCAGTGATGCTCTGTACAAGAAGGACTTCAACAAGTCCAAGACCAAGTTCCACCTGCCTGTGGACATGATCTCCTTTGAACTGGCCAAGAAGAACCAGATCCAGGTCAACCACGCCAACTACATCACCCGTCTGCACAACTGGACCTGTCTGCCCGACTCCAACGATGTCGTCCTGGCCAGACATGCCTACAACCTGCAGAGTGATGTGAGTATAGATCCTTGTTATTATTATTATTATTATTATTATTATTATTATTAGTTTATTTAGGGGACATTGTGCAATGACATTAATCATTTACAGAAAATGAAAAGATGGTTGCACCAGATTTAGCTCACAGCTAATTTCCATCTGCAGTCCCAACATGTAACATATAACAAACAGACAAGAAACGCAGACCACAAACTACTATACAAGAGTGATACACAAATAGACAGTAGACAGCACATAGACAATACAAAAAACAACAGTTTCCACATCTAAAAAGACCAGATCATGTTTCTAAATGTTTTAGTTTTACACTTCTTGGTAAATGCTCACTGTAATAAACCTTCTTTGTTTTGTCCAGGCTGTGTACAAGGAGGAATTGAAGGTGTTGCAGGGAATTGGATGGGTGCCTATAGGTTCACTGGATGTTGAGAAGGCGAAGAAAGCCGGTGAGATCCTGAGTGAGTCAAGGTATCGTCAGCACCCAAGCAACTTCAAATTTACCAACACCTGTGAAGACATGCCCATGGTGCTGGCTAAGGCCAATAACCAGATTATGAACAAGGTATGAGCAGGACATGTGTCTGTCATCACTATTGACTCAATCATGAATATACACCAATGGCCCCTCGGTCTGAGTGTTTAATGTTTGTATGGAAACGTGTTTCCTTTACAGCAAGCTTACACTCAAGCCTGGGACAAGGACAAGACTACAATCCACGTGATGCCTGATGCTATGGATGTTGTTCTAGCCAAGGCAAACAGTGGCAACTACAGCGAGGTACGTGAAAAATTGAAATGTTGCAGTGGTTCGGTTCAGCAACTCTTGTGGAACACTTACACACTTAACGTCTATGGGATGTTTGTGTTTGTTTACAGAAAAAGTACAAACAGGCTTATGTAGATGACAAGAAGAAGGGCTACGACCTGCGCAAAGATGCCATTTCCATCCTCGCAGCCAGGGCCACCAGGGACATTGCCAGTGATGTAAGCATCGGTGATATTTTGTGATGAAATTGAAAAGTTAAGCAATGACAGTTAATTCATTCCATTTTCTCACACATTTTTCTCTTCCAGTACAAGTACAAGGCAGGATACCGCAAGCAGGTGGGTCACCACATCGGTGCCCGCTGCATCCAGGACGACCCTCTGCTCATGCTGGCCCTGAACTCAGCCAAGATCGCCAGTGATGCTCTGTACAAGAAGGACTTCAACAAGTCCAAGACCAAGTTCCACCTGCCTGTGGACATGATCTCCTTTGAACTGGCCAAGAAGAACCAGATCCAGGTCAACCATGCCAACTACATCACCCGTCTGCACAACTGGACCTGTCTGCCAGACTCCAACGATGTCGTCCTGGCCAGACATGCCTACAACCTGCAGAGTGATGTATGAATTTTTAAATTTCATATTCTAGAAATGTATCATATTTACAAATACAAGTATTTAGAACATCTTTAAACCACACAAAACCTGCTTTGTTTTGTCCAGGCTGTGTACAAGGAGGAATTGAAGGTGTTGCAGGGAATTGGATGGGTGCCTATAGGTTCACTGGATGTTGAGAAGGCGAAGAAAGCCGGTGAGATCCTGAGTGAGTCAAGGTATCGTCAGCACCCAAGCAACTTCAAATTTACCAACACCTGTGAAGACATGCCCATGGTGCTGGCTAAGGCCAATAACCAGATTATGAACAAGGTATGAGCAGGATATTTGTCTGTCATCACTATTGATTCATTTATGAATACACGGCATTAACATCTTACTCTGAGTGTTTAATGTTTGTATGGAAACGTATTTCCTTTACAGCAAGCTTACACTCAAGCCTGGGACAAGGACAAGACTACAATCCACGTGATGCCTGATGCTATGGATGTTGTTCTAGCCAAGGCAAACAGTGGCAACTACAGCGAGGTACGTGAAAAATTTAAAAGGTATAGTGGTTCAGCAACTCTTGTTTATGGATTACTTTCAATTCAGGCTGTGAGATAAAATATGGTTGAAATCTTTTTTTTTTCCTTAATTCATTGCTACTGATGAATATATATCAAGGTATGTGAAATCACATATTAGATAATTAATTAGATGCTCAGTGAAGTTGACTGTGTTGCACCATCTGGCACCACAACAGAATGAGCTCAGATCATGTAGAAAAACTATATTTTCAATTAAAAGTCACTTTAAATCATTCACTTTTAATTGTATAATTTCTAGGTTATCAAATCATCATGAAAATGTCCCATTTAAAATAAAAAAAAAGCTCTGATTCTTAATCATCATCTCGTCCCACTCACAATAGAAAGTGAATATGTGTAACATTTCATGGATGTTTGTGTTTGTTTACAGAAAAAGTACAAACAGGCTCATGTAGATGACAAGAAGAAGGGCTACGACCTGCGCAACGATGCCATTTCTATCCTCGCAGCCAGGGCCACCAGGGACATTGCCAGTGATGTAAGTTGTTGGATATCACTCATGACAAACAGTCATTTATTTACTAATATACACAAAACCAATGATTATTTTACTCCTCTTTTTTCTTCCAGTACAAGTACAAGACAGGATACCGCAAGCAGGTGGGTCACCACATCGGTGCCCGCTGCATCCAGGACGACCCTCTGCTCATGCTGGCCCTGAACTCAGCCAAGATCGCCAGTGATGCTCTGTACAAGAAGGACTTCAACAAGTCCAAGACCAAGTTCCACCTGCCTGTGGACATGATCTCCTTTGAACTGGCCAAGAAGAACCAGATCCAGGTCAACCACGCCAACTACATCACCCGTCTGCACAACTGGACCTGTCTGCCCGACTCCAACGACGTCGTCCTGGCCAGACATGCCTACAACCTGCAGAGTGATGTGAGTATAGATCCTTGTTATTATTATTATTATTATTATTATTATTATTATTATTATTATTATTATTAGTTTATTTAGGGGACATTGTGCAATGACATTAATCATTTACAGAAAATGAAAAGATGGTTGCACCAGATTTAGCTCACAGCTAATTTCCATCTGCAGTCCCAACATGTAACATATAACAAACAGACAAGAAACGCAGACCACAAACTACTATACAAGAGTGATACACAAATAGACAGTAGACAGCACATAGACAATACAAAAAAACAACAGTTTCCACATCTAAAAAGACCAGATCATGTTTCTAAATGTTTTAGTTTTACACTTCTTGGTAAATGCTCACTGTAATAAACCTTCTTTGTTTTGTCCAGGCTGTGTACAAGGAGGAATTGAAGGTGTTGCAGGGAATTGGATGGGTGCCTATAGGTTCACTGGATGTTGAGAAGGCGAAGAAAGCCGGTGAGATCCTGAGTGAGTCAAGGTATCGTCAGCACCCAAGCAACTTCAAATTTACCAACACCTGTGAAGACATGCCCATGGTGCTGGCTAAGGCCAATAACCAGATTATGAACAAGGTATGAGCAGGACATGTGTCTGTCATCACTATTGACTCAATCATGAATATACACCAATGGCCCCTCGGTCTGAGTGTTTAATGTTTGTATGGAAACGTGTTTCCTTTACAGCAAGCTTACACTCAAGCCTGGGACAAGGACAAGACTACAATCCACGTGATGCCTGATGCTATGGATGTTGTTCTAGCCAAGGCAAACAGTGGCAACTACAGCGAGGTACGTGAAAAATTTAAATATCGCAGTGGTTCGGTTCAGCAACTCTTGTGGAACACTTACACACTTAACGTCTATGGGATGTTTGTGTTTGTTTACAGAAAAAGTACAAACAGGCTTATGTAGATGACAAGAAGAAGGGCTACGACCTGCGCAAAGATGCCATTTCCATCCTCGCAGCCAGGGCCACCAGGGACATTGCCAGTGATGTAAGCATCGGTGATATTTTGTGATGAAATTGAAAAGTTAAGCAATGACAGTTAATTCATTCCATTTTCTCACACATTTTTCTCTTCCAGTACAAGTACAAGACAGGATACCGCAAGCAGGTGGGTCACCACATCGGTGCCCGCTGCATCCAGGACGACCCTCTGCTCATGCTGGCCCTGAACTCAGCCAAGATCGCCAGTGATGCTCTGTACAAGAAGGACTTCAACAAGTCCAAGACCAAGTTCCACCTGCCTGTGGACATGATCTCCTTTGAACTGGCCAAGAAGAACCAGATCCAGGTCAACCACGCCAACTACATCACCCGTCTGCACAACTGGACCTGTCTGCCCGACTCCAACGATGTCGTCCAGGCCAGACATGCGTACGACTTGCAGAGTGATGTGAGTGCAACCATCCCCGTATACTTTTTTTTTTTTCATATCAAAAAACGGTGTCATGGGTTAAAGTAAATTCTGTGCTACTACACCTCACAGGCCGTCTACAAAGCTGACCTGAAGTGGCTCCAGGGCACGGGCTGGGTCCCCATCGGCTCAATTGACGTGGAAAAAGCAAAGAAGTCTGGCGAAATCTTGAGCGAAAGGAAGTACCGCCAGCCCCCCAGCACTGTTCCCTTCACCTCCCCCATAGACGCCATGAACATCGCACTTGCAAAGCATAACGCCTTGACCATGAACAAGGTAGAGTTTTATCATTATCTTGATGTGCACTGGAGATCTCTTTAGTCAACAGTCTAATTAAAGCCAGGGTTGTTTGTTGTTTCTTTGCAGAGTCTCTACACTGAGGCATGGGAGAAGGACAAGACCAAGGTGCATCTCATGCCTGACATTCCTGAGATCCTCCTCTCGCAGCAAAATGCTATCAACATGAGCAGGGTGAGTTACGTATTGTTACGTATTGCACAAGGCAGAAATGTGAATATTGAGTGTTTTTGTTTCTTTACCCTGGATATGTATTTGTCAAGACTGGTTCTTGTCTCTGTGAAAGTCTTTTAATTGTTAAACCCTCTTTTATGCAGCTGAGTTCATTGCTATATTATATACATTTTATATCTCTCCTCCTAAACATATTGTATATGTAATCACCATTGTATCTCCTCTTTGCAGAAAAAATACAGACAAGGTTATGAGGACACCATCAATAAAGGCTACCATCTCCCTGGAGATGCAATCTCTGTAAAGGCTGCAAAGGGAGGCAGGGAAATCATCAGTGATGTGAGTCACTTATACTGAATATATGCACAGTGTCTCTTTATATGTTTTAGTGGTACAGTAACATGCAACTTTTTTCTGCTGATATCTTCCAGTACAAGTACAAGACAGGATACCGTAAGCAGGTCGGCCACCACATCGGTGCCCGCTGCGTACAGGACGACCCTCTGATCATGCTGGCCCTGAACTCAGCCAAGATCGCCAGCGACGCTCTGTACAAGAAGGACTTCAACAAGTCCAAGACCAAGTTCCACCTGCCTGTGGACATGCTGAATATTGAGCTGGCCAAGAAATGCCAGATCCAGGTCAACGACTTCAACTACAGAACTCACCTGCACAACTGGACCTGCCTGCCCGACTCCAATGATGTGGTCCAGGCCAGGAAAGCCTATGATCTCCAGAGTGATGTACTAAGCACTTTTGGTTTATCTTCTCCATATGTCAACCCGCCATGTCGACTGTGCTCGTGTGTTTTGATGTTGCATTGATGATGTGCTTTTCCCACCAGGCCGTGTACAAAGCTGACATGGATGAGGTTAAAGGTGTGGGATGGATCCCTATTGGCTCACTGGATGTGTTGAAGGCCAAGCACGCCTCAAAAATCCTCAGCGATCGTCTCTACAAGCAGAAACCAGACACACTGAAATATACAACTGATATGGAATCCATGCCCATGGTCTTGGCCAAAACTAATGCTAATATCATGAACAGGGTAAAATAAATAAGTATATCTATCAAATCCCTCTTGTGCAAATTTTGCACTCCCACAATTGGCCTGTCTTTATGTGATGGTCTCAATTTGTCTCCTGTTGTTTCCCATTACAGAAAGACTACACTGCTGCTTGGGAGACTGACAAGACTAAGACTCACGTCACCCCAGACCTGCCTGAACTGCTGCTCTCCAAAGCTAATGCATATAACATGAGCAGGGTATGTTTCATCTGTCTTTACTTGCTCTAGTTTTCTATATTCCAGTCAGTGAATATCACAGTTTTTTTTAACACATCTGTTTTAATTTCTTACTCAGAAACTGTACAGGGAAGGTGTTGAGGAGATCTTCAGAAAGGGCTATGACATCAGGGCTGATGCTGTCTCTATTAAAGCTGCCAAACATGGAAGAGAAATCATCAGTGACGTAGGTGACATATAAGTGAATTCTTTCCTCTTGTATTTTGTGGTGGTTGTGTTTATCCCCGTAACTATCACTTTGCTCTTTCTCCCTTTGTGCAGTACAAATACAAGACAGGATACCGTAAGCAGGTCGGCCATCACATCGGTGCTCGCTGCGTACAGGACGACCCTCTGATCATGCTGGCGCTGAACTCAGCCAAGATCGCCAGCGACGCTCTGTACAAGAAGGACTTCAACAAGTCCAAGACCAAGTTCCACCTGCCTGTGGACATGCTGAATCTTGAGCTGGCCAAGAAATGCCAGATCCAGGTCAACGACTTCAACTACAGAACTCACCTGCACAACTGGACCTGTCTGCCCGACTCCAACGACGTCGTCCAGGCCAGGAAAGCATACGACCTGCAGAGCGATGTGAGTGATGACAGTGTTTATAATAATCTGTCTGCTAAAAGCTGCATTTACATATGAAGAGTTCATTTGCAAAAGCAGATAACTCCGTTTTAAAAAAATATATTTGAAAATTTTTAGTTATTATTTACACCTCAAACTAAAGTTGAGTGGCTTTGACCAAGGAGATGAGATGTACAAAAACAGATGTAACTCAAAAAAATAAAGCTTTATTGAAAACAACACTATGTTAAGAATAATTCAAAAGCATCAGCTAATTTTTTTTCAAAATGGCACTTATCTGCTTTTGCAAATGAACTCTTCATATGTACATGTATATATATACTGTATATATTTTTTTGAACTTATCATGTTTGCTCCTACTTGTAGGCTGTGTACAAGGCGGACATGGAGTGGATCAAGGGCACGGGTTGGGTGCCAATCGGGTCGATCGATGTGGAGAAGGCCAAGAAAGCAGCAGAGATCCTGAGCGAACACAAATACCGTCAGCATCCCAGCAACTTCAAGTTCACTGCCCAAACATGTGACATGCCTTATGCCCTTGCTCAGGCCAATGCCCACATCATGGATAAGGTAAAGATAATTCATCTTATTGAATTGAATTTCAGTCAAAGTTACTATTTTTATCCTGAATATTTTGAAACATTACTAAATATTTAAGATGTTTTTTTCTGTTGTTTAACAAAAGTAGTGTTTTATGACTCAAATGAAGTCACATCTCACTAAACCCTGTTCATGTGCATTTTACAGAAAGCATATCTCGCTGCCTGGGAGAAAGATAAGACCAACATCCATATCAATCCTGACACTCCAGAGATCCTCCTGGCCCACCAGAATAAACTCAACACCAGTCTGGTAATACAAAGCCTTTCCACATAGTTATGTAGCACATTAGTGATTGTTAACTGTGTTCATCACGCCAGACAAATTGACTGTGTCACTCCTGTTTCAACAGAAACATTATCGTGAAGGCTTCATGGACACCATCAACAAAGGCTACTACCTTCCCAAAGACGCCATTTCTGTGATAGCAGCCAAACATGGAAGACACATCATCAGTGATGTAAGTCCACACCCCTAGTTGTTATTTCACAGGCTGCTTTTCTATTTTATTTTTCATCCTACAGCAATACTTTGTATCAAGAAAGTGACAAAATTATTTCTGTCTCAAAATTTCAGTACAAATACAAGGCCGGTTTCCGCAAGCAGTGTGGCCACCACATCGGTGCCCTCAGCGTCCAGGACGACCCACTGCTCGTGCTGGCCGCTAACGCAGCCAGGATCTCCAGTGACAACATGTACAAGAAGGACTTCAACAAGTCCAAGACCAAGTTCCACCTGCCCGTGGACATGCTGACACTTGAGCTGGCCAAGAAATGCCAGATCCAGGTCAACGACTTCAACTACAGAACTCACCTGCACCAGTGGACTTGTCTGCCCGACTCCACCGACGTCGTCCAGGCCAGGAAAGCTTACGACCTGCAGAGTGATGTGAGTACCTGTAAAGTTTAGGATGTATGTGGAGAGAAGGATTGATATGAGTTTTGTTTCTTTTTGCTTTTTATACAAAAAGGTATTGTTAATCTACTGGAAATTACATTAGGTTTCTTGACAAGAGTTTTTAGATAGATAGATAGATAGATAGATAGATAGATAGATAGATAGATAGATAGATAGATAGATAGATAGATAGATAGATAGATAGATAGATAGATAGATAGATAGATAGATAGATAGATAGATAGATAGATAGATAGATAGATAGATAGACAGACTGAGTCCAGGATTGGTCAACAGCATTAAGAATTTTGTGTGTCATTCAGTCGACAGATGAATTTATACATCAATTTCCGCAACAGAGCATGAAAAGTATTTACACGTACTTGACAGAATAACTCACTCGCACTGCACCACCCCTTTTTTAAAGTGGGTTTATATTAGTAATGGTTCAACAATGTTTTCAAGCTGTCAGTTTTAAACTTATTTGAGCAGACTCAAGCTTTTCAATTCCTTCATACTATTCTTCACCAATTCAAGTAATTGCCACCCATTTCATACACCCTCTGTCTTCCATCTTCTCCTTTTACTCTTCAGATATTGTTTCATCTAGTAATGGTTCAAAAATGTTTTCAAGCTGTCAGTTTTAAATATATTTGAGTAGACTTCAGCTTTTCAATTTCTTCATACTAATCTTCAACAATTCATGTTATTTCCAACCATTTCATACAGCCTCCTTCTTACTTTTACTCAGTTATTTTACCTACTTCAGATATTGTTTCATCTTGTCAAGATTTCTTCAGCAGTTTCTTAACTTAATTCAGCGTATTTCCTTCAGGAAATGCATTCTCTAGTTTAATATTCATCTCCAGAATTTTAGACAGATTTGTACTGTATGAAATGCTGAACCCAACGAGGACGATAACATCAACCACCATTTTTTGATGCATCTTCCTTTAGGCCGTGTACAAAGCTGACTTGGAGTGGCTGAGGGGATGCGGCTGGTCACCTCAGGACTCTGTGGACGTCCTCAAAGTCAGACACGCCCAGAAAATTATCAATGAAGGGCTCTACCGCCAGCCTCCAAGCACTGTCAAGTTCACCAGCGTGGCTGATCTGCCAGCTATTGTCTTGTCCAAGCAAAACGCTGACAACATCAGTGATGTGAGTATTAATGACATTTATTAACCTGGCATGCTAAATGCTTTCTTGGGTGAATTTGAAACAAAATACTTTGTACGTGTTGAATGTGTCAACAATACACAAGTTAATCTTTTTTCTTTTTTTTTTTCTTCTTCCCGGCAGAGGAAATACAGGGAAGTCTGGGATAAAGATAAGGTCTCTATTCACATTCCACATGACGCCCCCAACTTCGAACTGTCCAAGGCCAACGCTGTCAACATCAGCAACGTATGTTTGTAATAAAGATTTACATAAACTTCTTGTTTATTCTTCTGTCAATACGTGATGTAAATGTGCTCACAGTTTTTTGATGATACTCTGTTCTCTCCAGAAACTGTACACAAAGGCGTGGGATGACCAGAAGGCCAAAGGCTACCACATCAAGGAGGATGCCATCTCTGTGCTGAAGGCTCGAGCTTCCAGAGATATCGTCAGTGATGTAAGGACGAAAAAAAAACAGTGGATGGAGTTTTACTACAGGTTGGAAAGTGGACCAACCCATTTCTATACAGGGTTTTTATTTAACCATTAAATTCCTCTCTTTTAGTACAAATACCATGATGGATACCGTAAACAGGTCGGCCACCACATCGGTGCCCGCTGCGTACAGGACGACCCTCTGATCATGCTGGCTATGAACTCAGCCAAGATCGCCAGTGATGCTCTGTACAAGAAGGACTTCAACAAGTCCAAGACCAAGTTCCACCTGCCTGTGGACATGCTGAATATTGAGCTGGCCAAGAAATGCCAGACCCAGGTCAACGACTTCAACTACAGAACTCACCTGCACCAGTGGACTTGTCTGCCCGACTCCAACGACGTGGTCCAGGCCAGAAAGGCCTATGATCTCCAGAGTGATGTAGGTTTACGGTCATGCACATGAATCGTCTTAATTTACACACAATATTGTACATGAGAGTTTCTCACATTGGGATTGTTGTCTGTCTGTATAAATCACCTGGAAAAAACATGAACAAATCTGCTTTGTTTCCTCAGGCGGTGTACAAAGCTGACATGGAGTGGCTTCGTGGATGTGGTTGGATGCCACATGAGTGTGTGGATGTCATGAAGGTGAAGCACGCTCAGAAGGTCCTGGCTGAGGTAAGTCTGCCCACTTATTACCTTCATTTTGACTATGTCAGTAGATGTAAAATCACAGATATATCTACATACACTTGTAGAATTTAACCAGAAATGTATATGCGCACACATAACTCCAGTAATGTTGATTAAATATTTTGTGTGTTTTGCTTCCTGCTATCATACAGAGAGGGTACCGCCTCAAGTTGGATGAACAGAAATTCACAGTTCCAGCTGACAGAGTCGACATACTCTGTGCCAAGCATGCTGCTGATGTCCTGAATGAGGTGAGGAGGACTCTCTCTGCTCCTCAGATCCTGATTGGATATGTTCAAAGTCAAACCAGTTTTTTCTTCACTAAACTTTACTAAACATTTCTCACTCTTTTTAGGCTAAGTATCGTGAGGCCTGGCACCAGGACAAGACCAAATACTCACTGGCAGAGACTCCAGGTCTTGTCACAGCCAGAGAGGTGGCTAAGAACGTCCACCCGGTAAGATGACTCCTTATGTGATGTATTGTCTGCATATTTCAATTCAGCATTGTCCTGTGACTTTTTAGTATTATTATAAACATATAATTTATATTTCCATCTCTTGTAGAAACTGTACACCAAAGCATGGGATGCAGTCAAAGCTACAGGATACTTCATGCCAGGAGATGCTGTGCCAATCAAGCAGTGCATCCACACAAGTAAAGTGCAAAGTCATGTGAGTAGCTAATACGAGCATTTAATAAAATATTTTATACTTAAACAAGGAGGACAATGAAATGAAGACAATGATTTATGTCTGCTCTGCAGCACAAGTACCTCGAATCATACCGCAAGCAGGTGGGTCACCACATCGGTGCCCTCAGCGTCCAGGACGACCCTCTGCTCATGCTGGCCCTGAACTCAGCCAAGATCGCCAGTGATGCTCTGTACAAGAAGGACTTCAACAAGTCCAAGACCAAGTTCCACCTGCCTGTGGACATGATTGCCTTTGAACTGGCCAAGAAATGCCAGATCCAGGTCAATGACGACCGCTACAGAACTCGCCTGCACCAGTGGACTTGTATGCCTGACTCCAACGATGTCATCCAGGCCCGCAAAGCATACGATCTCCAGAGTGACGTGAGTGCTCTTGAGAATTACACCAAGCCAGGATTTGTTTTATCATATTCACAGAATTAATTGACAGGGAGTTCTCCTCCTTTAACCCACTACAATGCTTCTTTGTTTGCGTCTGCAGAACGTGTACAAGGCCGACCTGGAATGGCTTCGAGGCTGCGGCTGGGTTGCAGCCGACTCCGTGGACCACGTCAAAGTCAGAAAGGCTCAGCGGATTATCAACGAGGTACGTTAACAATGTTATTGTCTGTCTTTTTACTGTCTTATTTAGCAATTTTTGCTGTTAGCTCATTGTGTCGGCGCTCTAATTTTATTTTACAGAGGCTCTACAAGAAGGATGCCCAAGACGCCTTCGGGAAATTCACCCTGGTTGTGGACCGCCCTGAGATCCTCTTGGCAAAGCAAAATGCTGCCAACCTCAGTGATGTATGTAAAAAAAAAAAAAAAAGAAACACAAATTGCTCAATTTCTAGATGTACATGTGAAAAATAAATACAAACAATTATCAAATCTTTTTCTTCCTACCATAGCTGAAGTACAAAGAGACATTCAATGCAGAGAAGGGTCACTACATCGGTTCAGAGGACACTCCTCAAATGGCCCACAGCAGAGAGGTGTCGAAGAACGTCAGCGAGGTAATTTTATAATGAAGCATATTCAATATTTTCATCAATCTGTAGACTGTGTATCACATATTTTCTCTGCCTTTCTTTTTAACATGTATCTATTTTCTATTATTTCAGAAACTCTACAAACTGGACTGGGACGAAACTAAGGCTACAGGCTACCAGCTCGACCATGAATACATCCCACTCATCATGGGCAGGAAGGGCAGGGACATCGCTAGTGATGTAAATCTCTCTTACTTTTTTTCTTTTTTGAAATAGTAGTTAGTGTTGATGATGAAGCAAAAGCAGAGGGAAATGATGTTGTCTTTGCAAATAAAATTCAACTCAGACTTTTTGCCTTTATTATGCTTCCTTCTAGGCCAAGTACAAGGACGCCCATGAGAAGGCCAAAGGTCACCACATGGCTGGTACCCTGGTTGATTTCCCTGACGTCATGCGCTGTGGAGAGCAGGAGAAGAACAAGGGACTGGTAAGACACTGTGAACACCATGCATGTTAGCAACATGCACAAGATACGTAGGACGCAAGATGTATGGTTTATAAATCTTCTTTATGTAGCACTTCTTATGCATTTAAATTTGCTTTTATTGCAGAGAGAATCCAATTTACATCATTCACATAAGATTTATTTTTGGTGAATATGTCTTCAATGGGAATTTCCGTGTCTTTACAGAGGCTCTACACCAAGGACTACCACCAGACCAAGACCAAGACCCACCTCCCACCTGACGTCATCGCTAACCAGGTGGCTAAGCGTTGTCAGGATATGCTGAGCGACGTCCTCTACCGCACCTACCTGCACCAGTGGACCTGCCACCCTGACCAGGAGGATGCCATCCGTGCCCGCAAGACCAATGAGATTCTCAGCGATGTAGGTTTTCACAAATTCTGCACACTTGTATTTGATTGATCTCTCTGTGGCATTTTATGTTTTGCAAAACGACTGTAATAGCATTAATTTTGAAGATTTTCCAATCAATGGTAGTGGTGGTTTTGCTAGAATAATCTGTATGCAAGCAAAATACTATAATATAATAAGATGTTTTCTCTGATTTTCACATTTAATAGGTGTACTACAAGGAGGACCTGAACTGGATGAGGGGTATTGGCTGCTATGCCTGGGACACACCAGAGATTATTCGTGCCAAGAAGTCCTACGAGCTGCAGAGCGAGGTGAGTGGCAACATGAAAGATCAAAGGAAATATTTAAAGCATTATTCACAATTTGTGGTTTAATATCCTCTTAACTTGTGGAGCTGTGATAGTTCATCCATATAATGTCTTATTTCCTTACAGCTTAAATACAGAGACGAGGCCAAGAAAGAATTCAACAATTACTCCATTGTGACGGACACCCCAGTTTATGTGACTGCTGTTCTGGGCCACACCTGGGCCAGTGAGGTGAGTAAACTGGAAAAAAATACAAATATAGTATATACATAAAATGCTAATATTTTGTTTAAGCTTTCAAATGAGTGCATTAATAAAACAATTGTCATCAACAGCTCAACTACAGGGAGGCTTATCATAAGGAGAAGCACCTGTACACCACTGTTCTGGATACCTACGACTATGCCAGATGCCACAACTTCAAATACTTCTTCAGCAACGTATGTGAAGATAAACAAACGTGTTCACATTCAGTGACGAGATTTAAGATACCAGCTCTGTACACATGTTGATAATGCTCTGGTTTCTGTCAACAGAAAAACTACACTTCTGCCTGGGATAAGATCAAAGCCAAGGGCTACCAGATCCCTCATGACTCAAACGCTATGCAACACGCTAAGCAGCAGAAGGTCGTCCTCAGCAACGTGAGTTAAAAACTTAGAGTTCCCTTCATTTCTGGATTTTCTCCATGCATACGAATTGGACTGTCGACCATTAAGAGACAATTTGAATGATCTTCTTCCTGTAGGTGAAATACAAGGAGGATTATGAGAAGTTCAAATCCCTCTACAGTCTGCCCAAGTCTCTGGAGGATGATCCTCAAACCGCTCGCTGCGTCAAGGCTGGAAAGTTGGTCCTGGACGTAAGTTCAATTCGCGCTGTCATTTTATCTGTATTAAAATAAACTAGGAGCTAAAACGTAACATCCAGCTGTGTGGATTTTTACGTATTTTCATTTTTTTGTTAGTTATCCATCTTTTTACAGTGCAGTTATAAAATACAAAACTAGAAAATAGGCTGAGTTTATGTCCTACTTTACATGGATGGTATGGCATATCAACTAAAAGAAAATTATTGTATCTGTCTTCACAGCGCCTGTACAGGGGGGACTATGAGAAGAACAAGGCCAAGAACCATATCCCACCAGACATGCTGGAGATCATGTCCAACCGCAACACCCAGTCCATGGTCAGCGGAATCCACTACCGCAAGTATCTGCACCAGTGGATCTGCCTGCCTGACATGCAGGTGTACGTCCAGGCTCGCAAAGTCAACGAGCAACTCAGTGACGTGAGTAACTTCCCTCTGTCTTTTTTATTATTATTATTATTATTATTTTTACGTAACATCTTATGTAAAAAAAAAACCCAGATGCAACAGAAAACTATCTGCTAAAAGTTACTTAAGTTTATGTTTCATTGTGTGCTCTCCACAGATCTTCTACAAGGATGATCTCAACTGGCTGAGGGGAATCGGCTGCTATGCCTGGGACACACCCGAGATCCTGCGTGTCAAGCACGCCGGTGACCTTCAGAGCGAGGTTAGTTAGTTGTTACATTTTTTTATACTTCTTGCATCTTTGGTAAACAGTCTTTGTGATCTTAACTTCCTGTTTGGTAAAAGTTTAATGCTAATTTATGCCACTTTTACTCCAGAACAAGTACAGAGCCAAGGGTATCGAGTCCTTCAAGGAATACTCAGTGGTGACGGACACTCCAGTGTATGAGACGGCCAAGCAGAACGCCCAGAACCTGAGCGATGTGAGTGACTTAAACATTTCTTATCAAAGCTGACAATCTACATTTTATTATAACAAATATATATATTCACGAAAACTAACATTTCATATTTTTCCCTCTCTTTTTCCAGCTGAATTACCGCTACGATTACAACGTCAACGTGAAGGGCACGAACACTGCTCCTGCTGTTACCATCGACACAGAGAGAGCACGTCTGGGTAACTACATCCAGAGTGACGTAAGTTAATTTTCCTTCACATTCAGTTGTGAATTACTTTCTCATAGAGACAGTCTATATATTGTATTGTTAAATTTCACAATGCACACTATTCTTTATGCCGTAGTGAGCAGTAACATCTAATTTTGGACACATGTGTATATAAGTTTTTAATGTTTATCCTCTGCTTTTTCAGTATGATTGTTTCTGCATATTGTTTATACACATACACTTTGTTTAAGCTGTGTCTATTTGCTTCTTTTAGAACTATTACAAAGAGGCCAACAAGAGCCTCATGCCGACTGGTTACTCCCTGCCGCACGACACTCCTCTCATCAAGCAGGTTAAGCATAACAGCATCGTCGCCAGCAACGTAAGTATTTCACCGTCCTGAATCAGTGCAGCCCTGTTGACTATGCAGCTTGATTTTAATGAATCACACACTTTTGGTTTTATTTGTGTAGGTGAAGTACAAGGAGGCCTATGAGATGACGAAGGCCAAGGCATACACTCTTCATCCAGAGGGCGTCAACTTTGTCACCAGTAGAAAAGCCAACAAGATGATCAATGAGGTAAGATGACACGCTGATGGAGATTTACTTTACTCTTACTCTTATGTGATGAAACAAGCTCATATGTCGTACTCTCTCTTCCTTAGCGTCTGTATCGTCAGCTGTACCACAAGCAAAAGGACAAGATCCACACAACCTACGACACCCCCGATATCAGACAAGTCAAGATGAACCAGGAGCACCTCAGCGACGTACGGAGCCGCCCCTCACGATATTAAAGGAGCTTTATGGAGTTGAATCGTACATTGTGCATTTACATTTATGCCACATTCTTGTTTCCTCTCTCACCCTAGTTGTGCTACAAAGAGAAATTCTACAACAGCAGAGGCCAGCTGATCTCTCTGCCCATTACACCCGAGCTGCTGCACTGCTACCACGTCAACGAAATCACCAGCGAGGTACGGCGCAAAAAGAGAGAGACACATGCTTTCACGAAGTTAACTTCAAGACCTTTGAAAAATTAAAAAAAATAAAATGTAAAAATAAAATCATTTTGTGTTTTTAGCTGAAATACAAAGAGGATCTGATGTGGCTGAGGGGCGTTGGCTGCTTCTTGTACGACACCCCAGAGATGGTCCATGTCCGCAACATCACCAAACAAAGGGTAGGTATTTCCTTTATATTTTCATTTCCAGTGCATATTCAGCTTTGGTCCAGGGCAATCATAATAATTTCTATTGTCTGTTTTTTTTTTATTTCTCCTCTTGTTAAAAGGTGACATATCCAGTGGAAGCCAAGAAGAACCTGGCCAACTACTCTGTGGTCCTGGACACCCCCGAGTACAAGCGTGTGACTGAGCTCAAGACCCACATGAGCAACGTGAGATGTTTTCCCACTCTAACACATTTAATCATGTTTTTGTAAAAAAATATATATTGTTGGTTTTCTGTTAGAAAATAATGATTGATGATAACTTTCTCTCCTCCTCCACCTCCTCCTCCTCCTCTCCCTCTCCTTTCAGCTGATCTACAAAGCCCACAGCAAGGAGGAGATGTCCAAGGTCACCAGCACTCTGGACTCTTTGGACATCAAGAGAGTCAAATGGGCCCAGCAGCTGACTAACAAGGCAAGTTCACATTAAATTAACAACTACATTATATTTACATAGATTTCTGTTCTTTATCGGGATAATCTAATAATGTTTTTGTCTGTTTCTCTACAGTACATGTACACTGATCTGGCTGCTAAGGAGAGAGCTCATTTCACTCCAGAAATTGATACTCCAAACATGGGCCATGCTAGAATAATGAAAGTGGTCTACAGCGATGTAAGTCTTTCTAATCTACCTCATATCTCCTTTATTTATTTTTGTTTATAGAGTTTATATTCTGTGTAGCATTTGAACCATACGTCACATACATGATTTCTTCCCTCAGAAAAAGTACAAGGATCAGTATGAGAAGATGAAGCACAGGTACACCGCCATCGCTGACACACCTATCCTGGTCCGTTCCAAGAAAGCCTACCTGCAGTCTAGTGATGTGAGTATGCTCGTTCAATCACCTTTTAATACTAACGATGATATTATCACCAGTGCAACAAACCCAAGAAGGACATGTTTCATTTTTGATTAATTTTAGTTTGGACTATAAACCAATGATCATTCCACAACATAATAATCTGTACAAATGAGTGCAAAATGTGGATTTTTCACCTCCAGATTACAATGATTGATTGAGAATTGATGCTACAGTATAAACACCACTAAACATTGACATGAAATGTATTCTTGATATTTTCAGCTGCGCTACAAAGAGACCTTTGAGCTCTCCAAGGGCCACTACCACACGGTCAAGGACGCTCTGGACATCGTCTGCCACCGCAGAGTCACTGACGATATCAGCGAGGTCAGCAAGTAGAAATCAGATGGTTGATTATTTATTATAAATGCATGCAAAGTTTAAGATCATTTTGGTTTGAACCCCTTTTCTCTCTCTCTCTCTCTAAATTAGGTTAAATACAGGGAGAAGTACATCAACTCTCTGGGTACATGGAAGTCCATCCCCGACCGCCCTGAGTTCTTCTTCAGCAAGATTGCCAATGACCAAATCAGCAACGTGAGCAGTTGATTTGTAATCCAAAATTATGCACACACACACACAAATGTTTGTATGCATTTATTTAACTCGAATCCTTTTATGTCTCTTTATAGATCAAGTACAAGGAGGACCTGGATTGGCTGAAGGGCATCGGCTGCTACGTATGGGACACACCTGAGCTGGTGCAGGCTGAGAGGAACAAAACTCTGTACAGTGAGGTGAAGGATCGATTTAGTTCACAATTTTAACATCTGTACAAATTCTGATAAACAGTGTTTAAACGGTGTTTAAAACGGTGTTTCTGTAAGTTCCCTAATAGCGGTTTTATTTCCTGGTAACAGAGACTGTACAAAGCGTCCTTCGAGAAGAACAGAGGCAACTTCAAGTACACCTGCGACACTCCGTTCTTCGAGGCCGTCAAGAACGCCTCCGTCCTCATTAACGATGTGAGTCTTTTCATTCTTCAACGACGAGCAGGAGATGAAATATTTATTTTTTTATAGCAAAAATCTTTACAGTTACTTTGTAAAATCTTCATTGTTGATCACATTTCTCTGTCTCTGTGCATCTCTGTCGGACTCTCAGCTTAAAGGTAAAAGAGCGTGAATTCATAGCACTATTTGATAATTGCCTATAATGTTTATAACCTGCTCTTGTTATGTGTATAAGTATAATATCAGGTGTTTAAAATGTCAATATCAACATGTTTTAACCTTCCTTTGATCCCCGGAGACGACTCGTCATCACACGACATTGTTGTACTGTATATTGTGGGTATTTGTCCTTAACCGCCTTCTGACGTTCTGAGCAGAGGGCCTACAGAGCTAACTATGAGAAGAGCAGGAGTAAGTTCACCATTACTACAGATGATCCTAGATACCAGCTGGCCAGGGCGAACAGGAAGATGAGCCAGGTAAACGCCCACGGTCGTGTCGCAAAGCCGGCCTGCAACCTCCGATCCGCTCCTCCAGACCTCTGACACTGGTGCATGAGGTCGTCGACAGCCCCGCCGTGGGGTCGTCCTCGCATGGCTATGACAGCTCGTCCAAACACGAACAGTTTCTCTCTATCTCTCTCTTTCTCTTCCTCTTTGTCTGTCTCAGTCGCTACTCGTTCTCTCTCTTTCTCTTCTTCCCATCGCAGGTTATTGCAAACAACAACAGTGCCGCTCAAATAGCAGCTGGAAGGTTATTTTGAGTGAGCAGGAGTCTCCTCCATCTGTGCCGTCAGAGAGACAGCTCAATTATAGATGACTTGGATGAATTAAAATCTTGAATATGTTCAAACCCGTGAACAAATGAAACTGATTCCTGTCACTCAGAGGGCACAGATGAGGACAAACAGCTCCTTTGTCACACTCGGATCTCCGGAGAGCTTCTCCAGTCTTCCCAGTGTCACTTCTGTCTCTCACCTGTCCTCAACTGTTGCATGTTGTGTGTATGTGTATGTATATGTGTGGACAGGTAAAATATAAAGCCAGAGCAAAGGATCTACTAAGGGGTGGCTGCAATGAGCTACTCCGCCCTGACATCCTCACAGCCCTTTACCAGTCCAGTGTGGGCAGTAAGGTAAACAGCCACAGAGCGGTGAACCATGGTAACGCTGATCTCTGTCCACAAACAGGCAGAAAACAAAACACTGTGTCGTTTTCTTTTTTTTTTTTAAACTCACAGTCTTTTATTTGTTCCTGCTCACTGTTTCTGGACAGGGCCTTCCCTCCATTCGTCTCATCTTAACTTCAAACGTGGTTTTAACTTCCACATGTTTCATCCTTTTCTTTCATCCTCTAATCCCTCCATTACCTAATTACTCCCCTTCATGCCCCATTGATGATCTACTCTAATTTTTTAACCTTGGTTGCCCAACATTTGGCAGACATAGTGTATCTAGAGTCAGAAATACAGCAAAATACAGAATTACAGCCTCTGCAGAGCAAGATAAGATATTTTATAATATATATATCCATTAGACTCCAGTTATACAGGTTGAAATTTATTAATACTAAGTGTAGATTTTAGATTTTAATTTCCTTCCTATGATTTTCTTTCTGTAAATAAGTGGCTCCAATTCATCCCCATGATGTTTTGTTTATGGTATTATTAATCTGCCGCTGCCTCTCTTGAGGTAACAGCGTCTTTATTGAAGCCACAGCCTCAGATTCAGATTCAGACTCAGTGAGTAATAAGCACACGATGGACTGCTGGTCACCATGAACTACGTGGGCACTGCAGACTTTCATGACTGAACTGTGGTAACAAACGTGTCCTTGTCCTCATTTTCATCTGGAAAATGGTTCCTTGTGTGTGTGTGTGTGTGTGTGTGTGTGTGTGTGCATGTTTCATGAAGCATGTTTTAACAAACATACACATTGCACCCTTTCACTCATATAGATCTGCATATAGATTATGTAGTATTCACACTGTGATTAATGGTTTTTGTAGAATAGTAAATGGAAAACAAAATAATTATTTTTGGACCTTAGCTTTATATTGTAACAACAGAAAGTAAATGTTTAATATGTTCATCTTAATTGACTCTAAGCAGAACAGTTGTGTTCTGGCTTTTCAGCATCTTCTATCACAAATTCATTCATTCCTTTCTCTAGGATAGATTTTATCTTTAGCCTCATAAGTTAGAAAGAAAACTAGCTATCAAAAGACACATTAGAAAAAAACAAATGATCACAACAGCAGATTGATCAGGAGTGATACTGACTGTTGGTCTGTTTCCACATCGTCGTCGTCCTCCTCCATCAGTGGAAGTACAGGGAGCAGTATGAACGTGCCAAGGACAAGTTCACCTCCATTCTGGAGACTCCAGAGTACGAGGCCCACAAACGCAGCAAGAAGATCAGTGATGTAAGTTTTTTTTATGTTTTGTTCATGTCAGCAGATTGGTTTGCAGGTTTGTTCTGAATTTGCCCTGACGATGTGGTGTTGATTACTCCCTTAGATCATCTACAGGATGGAGTACAACAAGACCAAGGCTAAGGGATACACCTTGCCTTATGACACGCCATACCAGCAGCACATGAAGAAGGTCAAGGATATCACCAGCACTGTAAGTCCTGCTCAGACTCAGACCGGCTGCACCAAAAACATGAAATACATCTGTATGTTGGATGTTTTATGATGGGGTGTCTCATGCATCTTGCAGCTGAAGTACAAAGAGGTGTACGAGAAGAGCAAGGCTCAGATCAACATCGATCCCGAGGCCCGTGACATCCGCGCTGCCAAGGAGGCCTACAAGAACATCAGCAACGTAAGTGTCCTGACATTTCTATTGCTATTACGACTATTGGTTATAGTAAAACTCATATTACCAGTATATATAATAATACATGGTTTCCTCTTTTTGTTTCTAGCTTGACTACAAGAAAAAGTACGAAGCCACTAAGAACAAATGGATCTGGACGACAGACAGACCTGACTTCCTCAACCATGCCAAGAACGCTTTGCAGCAGAGTGATGTGAGTCACTGCTTCCTACTCATGTATTTAGTGTAGATATTTCATTTTAACAACATGCAACAGTGTTTTTAAATTTTTTTCTCCCATCGTCTCACCTACAACAGGTTGAGTACAAATACGACAAAGAGATGATGAAGGGCTGCGTGATTCCCGTCGTTGATGACAAGTTGACCGTCCTGTGCATGAAAAACGCTGAAATGGCCAGTGATGTGAGTTGAAATTACCAAAGGGCAAAGAGAAAGTAACTCCAAATCCCAAATGATGCTGCTTCAGAGTGTGTTAATTAACTATTTGTGAATTTTTTCGTTTCATTCATCATCGCCCTCCAGGTGAAATACAAACTGAAGTACGAGCAGAACAAGGGCCACTACGTGCCCGTCATGGACACTCCTCAGATCCTCCATGCCAAGGCCGTACGCGTCCTGGCATCAGAGGTAAAGTCTATTCAGTAGGAATGAACCCGTTGAGAAATTATTTTCAGGTTTATGTTAAACTGAAAGAGACAATATGTGCTCTATAAGTTCTTTATTCTCCTCATCAGAGCAAATACAAGGAGGCCAGTAAGAAGGAGATGCAGTCTGGCTCTTTCACCACTCTCTCCCAGACCCGTGACACCGCCCACAGCAAGGAGGTCAACAAGCTCGTCAGCGGGGTAAAACTTCACACTTCGTATTTACTTCACAAAATCTGCTCAGTCATTTCATATTCCTGAAATACATTTTTTCATTATTTTTTTATGCTGTCGGCCTTAAACCTTCTGTCCTGTCTTCACAGAAACTGTACAAAGCGAAGTTCGAGAAGGAGAAGGGCAAGTCGAAGTACAACAACATGATCGTTCCACCTGATGTTCAGCATGCCATCGACGTGGCCAAGGCTCAGAGCAGCGTGAGTCACCTCACACAGTTCACAGCACATAAGAGATACTGTAGCATAAAAAAGATATTAAGGATGCAAACATCTAGTCGTACTTAACTGTTTTTCTTTTTCAATGCCTCAGATTGCGTACAAGAAGGACGCCAAGGCCGGCCTGCACTACACCACCGTGGCCGACCGTCCTGACATAAGGAAGGCCGCCCAGGCTTCCAAACTCATCAGCAATGTAACTACTTTTCACTTCTTCATACAGTACACATGGTTTACACAGGTCTGATTCTCAGTTACCATAAATATATCTGCTGTATGCACATGGATGAGTCCGTGGTTGACAAGTTCTTAGATATTTATGACAGATATGGTGAAGATTGAGCTAAATGTTTAAAAATTGATCAAATGATAAACCACTTGAGATGCATCATCTCGTTTTCAAGGGGGTCCTCGCACACAAAAATAACATTTAGCAAACTATTTAAAAAAGCAGCAAGATCAAAATATTTAAATACAAAAGTAATAGTAACTAATTAGACAATCTAACATAATGTCCTGAGAAATGTCCTTAAAAATCTATCTTATAACTATTATCAGAATTTGTCTATTTTTATTTATACATTTATTTATTTATTTTTTCTTCCTTTTTGATTTATTTTTATAGTTTTAATGTTTTACTTATTTAGCGAGGGGAAGAGGGGAAGAGGGGAAGGGAGGGAGAAAAAGTTTGCTCTGTTTCTTGCATGTAAGAATGTCTTGTTTGATTTCCTGTAACTTGCAAACAAAAACTAATAAACACATGCTTAAAAAAAAAATTAGACAATCTAACGAGACACACACATCAAAAATCAACAGGACCTACACATAAACTATCCCGCCACCTCCAACTACATCAGCTTCAACCATCAACAGATGGAAAAATAAATAAATACTGAGCTCTACTTGTAAGTTACAAAAAAAAAAAAAAAAAAACACTTGTTGCATGGTCTCACTGATTCTTGTTCTTGTCTCGTCTCCATCAGATCGGCTACCGTGATAAGGCCCGTGAGGAGGCCAGCCGTGGAGGCTCTCTGGCCCACCGTCCTGACATCGCTCTGGCCACCGAGGTGTCCAAGCTGACCAGCGAGGTACACAGAACCGGATCAGCCGTGTGTCTCAGCAGCACACTGTCCCTCTGAGTCTCTACAGTCGTCGTCTCTTAGATCACGTTTTCCTGTACTTATTTTACACACATGGACAGGTGGAAACGGCCGGCAGAGATCAGCTGCCTGAGTGTCGTTGTCAGATTCAGCTTCAACAATCTAATATGTTGCTGTTTTTAGATGCTTAGCAGCAGTCGTGTAGGGCTAACGGTACAACTAGCAGCTCCTCCATAGTGCTTCCTGCATTATAATCCCTGTCTTAATCTGCCACCGTGGCTCCATGAAAGTACATTTACATGTTTTAACTGCTCATATCACTGTACATGTGCCATCCTCATCCTTACACCTCTCCTCCCTCACTGCTCCACTCCTTCCTTTACCTGTAAACGCTTCACTCTCCTTACTCCTCGTCTCTCTCCTCCTCTCCACTCTTCTTCCATGATTTCCAAGCTTGTGTGTTCTCATCCCTCCATCTCACTGCGCTTTGTAGGTGGAGGCCAAGCCCTCCCTCCATGGAGCTGCTTCCTATGATACCCCCATGATGCGCCACATTAAGAAAATGAGTGCCGTGACTAGTGATGTAAGGAGGTTCACCCCCTGAGACTGAAGGGCTGCTACTGTCTGTCTGTCTCCTCTGTCTCCTCTGTTCCCGTCAACTGACAGATTAGTTGAATTCTGATTTTACTACAGGATTGACTGAGCCTGTGATGCAAACCATAAGGACGTTTGATGAAACGATTTGACTCAGCTTGTCATATATTTGACTGTGCACCCTCTGCTTTCTGTTTCCCTAACAAGCTTGTGTTCATTGCTAAGCATAGACAAGCACTGTATCGCTGCAGTAGTAGCATTTGTGCTAACCCTGCATCCTAACACTCAGACATTTTCCTACTTTTCTCCCATTTCACCTGTCTGATCTGAACACTGGCAGACAGTGTTAGATTTCGTTGAGGCGTTGGTACAGTACAAGTGTATGAATGTGTTAAAGGTGCAGAATAATTTATTGTTACCACTTAGATTTGCTTGTTCTTGTCTCAGACAGTGTTAAAGGATAAAACTCTGTCTCACTTTCTCTTTAAAGATGGTTGATCTGCAGATTTACTGAAACACAACCACAATCATACTGCTGTACCAGTCTTCCATATATAGTTTACTATATATGAAGTCCATGTTGTCTTTTATGTGGATCATAAAATGCTGTATTAGACTCTGTTCAGACTTAGCACCAAAATGCATCGTGGGTTGTCAGATCAGTTAAAACATAATTAATATGTGTAAAAAAAAAAACACATTTAGATTAGCTCAGACACTTGTCAGTATTAAATATTATCATGTTGTGTAGTCTTATCATAATTGATAGACGAAGGTAGTCAACTTTAATCACTGTTGATGCATGATGAGATTCACTGAGATGCATTTTAATGTCAAGTGTGAACTAAAGTCCACTTTAGCTGAATCCATGCACAAACTGGTTCTGTCCAAATGCACAACATGAGGTCTGACCAGCATCTGAGGGTGTCTCCACAGCTGACCCCTTTGGTTTTGACTGAGAAGAACCAGGACACGTTTGCTTTATTAAATCTGCAGCCTGAACCAAAGCAGCTGAAAAAAGGAAAAAAGTGCAAAAGTTTGAGTGAACTTCCTCTGAAGCCTGGAACCAATTTGCAGACGTGAACATGCCCTTTGAGACTAGATTGATGCATGGTAAAATTCATTTTATTGCGAAGATGCACAGTTTGTTATTTTTATTGTATAACAAGGGATACAAACTAATGTTGATAAAAACACAGCACACAATTTGTACAAAGCTTTTACATAATAATATATAATATATAATAATAATAATATTAATAATAATAACTGTCTACCTGTACAGAGTTACTCATCCCTTTTTATACACTATAAAAACAGCATTATGTTGCCGTTTCAATGTTTCCCACTGTGATGGAGTCATGTAAACCTTCCACTGGTTTTGCCCCCACCTCCCTCCTCCAGAGGTTACCACCTGCACTAACTCCTACATGTGTCTCCCCCCTGTTAGTTGAAGTACAAGGAGAAGTTTGACAAGGAGATGAAGGGAAAGAGGCCAAAGTATGACCTGAAGGAGAGTAAGATTTACAAGACGATGAAGGAAGCCAATGACCTGGCTAGTGAGGTAGGTGCATCGTTTCATATAACATGATTATGTCAAGTGCCTTTATTAATGGCTTAGTTTTTGCATTGTTTTTTGTTCATTTGTTTGTTCTATGTACTTTTTAAGTTATTTATGTATAAAACAACTGTAAAAAAAAATAATAATAATCCACAACCACAACAATAATGTAAGTATTATTTTTATAGCACTTTGCACAGATAAAATCACAAAGTGCAAAGTGGCTAAATAAAGCAAAAATAAATAATGCATAAATACAACACATTAAAAATATAATAGCATACCAAAGAAATAAAATAACATATCCGAGGCAACCAATCATCTAAAAGCTGTAGTGAGAATATACAATATTTTCATATCATACCACCTTATTAATAATCTCAGTAAAGTTTGTCCTTCCTTTTGGTTTGGTTTTACTTTTTGACCATGTTTATTTGTTTGCAATTGTGGATTTGTATCAATTATTCTTTGTGAAATAATAAAAAATAAATAAATAAATAAATAATCTCAGTAAAAAACATCATCTGCTGCTCTAAGATATAAATTTGTAATCGCACCGTCTGCAGGTGAAGTACAAGGGCGACCTGAAGAAGATCCACAAGCCTGTGACTGACATGGCCGAGTCTCTGTCCATGCAGCACAGCCTGAGCACCAGCAAACTGTCCAGTCAAGTAAGACCCCCATCAGCCCACCATCAGTAACCCCTCTCACTCTCTCACTCTCTCACTCTCTCACCCAGGAGGCTGCTGGGAGTTCTTTTCAGTTTCAGTGTTTCCTCTGCGGTTTCACTGAAATCTGTCTGACCTCAGAGTTTCCCTCACCTCTACTGTACTCGACCTCCATACCGCAGTAACAACACACACTCTGATTTATTCACTAAGCTCCATCATCAAAAACAAACAGCCATTGTTTCCCCATCTGGTAGTGACCCTTACCCACCCCTCTCTCACCCTTGACCCTCCCATGCTATCACCTTCTACTGTATAACCTCTACTTTCCCACTTTTTCCACTTTTTTCCTCCTGTAGTTCCCACAATACCTCTCTTAGACACTAACACAAACATGTGTGCTGCTTCCCACTGAGTTTTACATCATTTTTCACACACTTTTTAACGTCCATTTTTAATTTTCCCCTCTCATCGTTTTCTGACGATGTCTTTTTTTTGCTGAGAGCTTTTAAAAGTCACTGTTTTTTGTTTCTCTCATTAAATATATTATGAAACTGATGGGAGTAAACTCCAGACAGACGGTCTGTTTCTCTGGTTCGCTGTACTGAGCTCTCTTATTTGACTGGGAATCCCCCCCTGTAGTACTGCTACAAGAAGAAATTTGAGGAGAGTAAGGGTCACTACCATATGATTGCTGACACACCAGAGCAGCTCCATCACAAGGAGGCCTCTGAGCTTCAGAGCAACGTAAGTGGTTCAGACGCCAGGTGGGGTTCACAAACACTGCACCCTCCCCCAAAACACTGCTGTGGGGCTGAATTGTTATCTGCTAAACAAATGTGTTTCTCATATCTTTATTTCTCACACATTGGGATGTTTTTTTCATTGTTTTGTTGATCATTTAAATTGATGGCAATGTAACACTACAGTAGGTGGTTAATTAGCTTTAATAACTGTGGAAAAGTGCATCAGATGTTAACATTTATGTTTAATATTTTACACACTTGCCTCCAAATGCAATTTACAGACAGAATATTTGTGTAGAAATGTCATTTCACTTCATATTTTACGTTATTATACTGTATTATACTACCTTTTCTAGTTGATGGTTTAGTATTTTAGGTTTTTCATGTATTTTTCTGACACTCCAGACAGCCACAGGTTTTCATTGTTGCCCATATAATATAAAAATCAATTATTAAACTACTGAAAAATGGCTGAGCTGTGTAATCCATCACAGTGAACTTCAATTTGCACGTTACATATATTTTTAATTTGGTTACGTAGCAGACTGAAATTAGTTTAAAAAAAAAAAAATCCATTATAATAATGTACCTGCAGTTGACATTACATTTCTGTGGGGCTGCTCCAGGTGAAATACAAGGAGAAGTACGAGAGGGAGAAGGGCAAGCCCATGCTGGACTTTGAGACTCCCACATATGTGACTGCGAAGGAGGCCCAGCACATGCAGAGCCAGGTAAACACCAGACGCCACACACACACACACACACACACAGTCCATTAAAACAGACCCTCTCTCCTCAGTGCCTGTTTATGTATTAACCTGTATTGTATTGTACTGCCTCTTGGTTATATATTGATACGCTTCAGCTTGTTGGATGTCAAGCTATTGTTTATATTAGACCTACAGAATGTTTTTGAAGTTTGTAAAAAAAAAAAAAAAAAACATTTTACAGTGCCTTTAGTGCCAGTTTATTGTGTTTTGGTGCTTATTACAGAATCTAATGACATGTTTTTATGTGTTTTTTTTTACAATTTACATCATGGTAAATTGTCATTTCCCTTCACTACTTTCTACTTCCAATTAAGAAACTGGAAGCAGGCAGTGTAAAATGTGTTAAAATTAAACTCACACAATGCCTTGTTTATTGTTCCCTAATGCTTTTTATGATATAAGTGCAGATATTTTCCTCTGTCTCTCATTGGTCTCAGCCTGGATTATAGATTTTTTCACTGTGTTAATTTACAATCATTTGATACATCCAGTGTTAAACTCCAGACTCCAAACACGAGAGATGTTTTTTATAACATGTACACACAAACACTCACATTAGAGACTGCAGCTACAGAAACTGTGTGTCAGTTATGAACAGAGTGGTCGTGTGAACCGGGATTGAGGTAACTGCATTATGAACCAGCACTGCTTGCATGTGGTTATCTGAGCTTCTGTCTGTCCCCTTGTCTTGTCTTTGCGGCCAATAGAAAGACTATAAAAAGGACTATGAGGAACACATGAGGGGCAAGAACCTCTCAGGCTTGGAGGTCACCCCTGCCATGTTACATGTCAGACACGCCACCAAAATAGCCAGTGAGGTAATGAAAAAGGATAATTTATCCCTGACAGCTTCACCCTCTTTACCTCTTTACCCATGCTTTGTAATCGTACTAAGACCACATCACAACCATGGTCCCTCTTTCTTGACACTACCTCTTTTTAAAAAATAAATACATTTAACAGTTTCCTTCCTTTATACAGGTTCATCCATGTAGTTTAGTTTTAATTCTTTTGCATGATTCACAATACACAGCCTTATACTATTAATCATGCAACTTTCATCCATCCTCCTTGTCTCTCTATCCACTGTGTGACTTGTAGTAGTATTAGGTAGTATTGTTTCTACCTGAACGTACTGACACGTTGGGTTCCTAATTTCACTTTAAACCCTTCTTAATCTTGCAGATGATTAGGAACAGCTTTATTTTGAAAGGTCTGCATGTTTGCATGTGGCGATTTGAGTGATGCAGTTGTTGGTGAAATACTGAATTTGTATTGTTTTTTGTTTTTTATGCTCTGTCTGATAAAATGTGGTTCAACTTGTCTTTTATCAGGATTTACTGCCAAAGTCACCAACGTCTCCTCCTCTCTGCATGAAAGCAACCATCTTAACTTTTTTAGAATAGGAATAGAAATAGACCATAATTCTTTAGTTTCGTTTTTTTTATTTTTTTTTTTCGGGGTGGAGACTTGGTGACTTTGAGCTCAAAAGGCGAGCCGCAGAGCTTGCCTACTGTACCGTCTTACATGTCCGCCTTGGCCTGGCCTGCCTGTGTGCCCTTGTCTGCAGTCTCTCTGTTCTTCTTCCGTCCTGTAGAAAGAGTACAGGAGGGATCTAGAAGAGGGAGTGAAGGGTAAAGGGCTTACTGTACTGGAGGAAACTCCGGAGCTTTTGAGAGCAAGGAATGCCACTCAAATCCTGTGTGAGGTACGACTGACTTGAGAGGTGATGGCGTGAGGCGGCATCACGCTCTCGTCCGAGTGACTTCCCACAATCCCGCTCGTGGTGCCTCACCTGCTGAATCCCATCCCCTCTTTAACTAAGCTTCATCATCGCACTAAAAAAAAGGGCGACTGCTGGGTGTGACTCCTGCTCTGGTCCCTGCTTCATGACAACACTAATTCTCCCATGATTTTCTCCTCTACTTTTTTTGCGTCTAATATTATTTCAAAAGCCACAAATACACTCAGAGCATGTCTTACTTTATTTTATTTTTTTAATTGAATACTGGATTTTAATTTATTTGACGTTTTCTGACTTTTTCTTGCTTGTGTAGACTCTACTGACTGAAGTTTTACAGAAACATTTTAGCACATTATTTTTCTAAAGATAAGTGTTTTGGGTCTTTTTTTTTCATTTCATATTTTGATAAATGAACTGAAATGATTAAAAAAGTAAGAGAAAACAGGCTTGATAATAACTAATTATGCCTTAACAGACTATCCTTGACTACTGCTGTTTTTATTTTTCAGTTTTGAATGGAGCCTCACACACACTCCTGCTTTCCAATTACCACTTTTGTTCCTAATTTCCTCTAACTTTCTTTGTTCACCATTCCCCCAGGCCACGTGGTGTTTCTACCCCCCCTTTCCGTATGAATGAGTGGAAGTCTTTACATTAAAAAATCCTGTCTGCTTTTATATTTTTACTTTTATATTAACAGTTTATGACCTGTAACTTCTACAGAGAGAGTACAAGAAGTCACTGGAGCAGGAGATTAAGGGCAAGGGAATGTTGGCTTTGGCTACGGACACCCCCGACTTCATGAGGGCCAGGAACGCTACTGACATCCTCAGTCAGGTCTGAATCATATCGTCTCATTATGTTGTTTGTTTTGCATAAACAGAGCACAACCCACAGAGGTTTCTGCATTACGATCATGATTTGTGAACACTGACATTTTCTTCGCTCTGCAGACTAAGTACAAGCAGACCGCTGAGATGGACAGGGCCAGCTACACCACCGTCATCGACACCCCGGACATCATCCACGCTCAGCAGATGAAGAACATTGTTAGCCAGGTAATGAAGAGATTTCAACTCAACTGGGGCGGAAATAGCAAATTCTTTATTAGGAGTAACCCCTTGAGATATGCTATCTCGTTTTAGAGGGGACCCTACATATATAACAATGTACAAAACAGTCAAAAATAGACAAGACCATAGACAAAAAAGCGAAACAAAGCAGCAACAGAACAACAACAAAATGTGAATTTTCTCTGTTGCCCTCAGGTCGTCGCTACTGTATGTCTCACCTGTTTTTAAGACTAACCGTTTTTTAAAACTTTTATCCCCTCTGCTATTCGTCTCTTAAATTCTTTATAATGATTTTATTCCTTTTATCATGTACATCTGATTGGTTAACATGTGCAACCTATCTATTTATTCACTCTATTCACCTTGATCCTTGATGACACTTTATTCCTTGGCATTCTATTCTATTTATTTACTCTACCTTATTTCCTATGTATTTATTGTGTGTACTGTGTTTTTGTACTGTGCCAGTATGCAAGCTGCTGAAACCAATTGCCCCTGGTGGGATTAATAAAGTTGTCTGAGTCTGAAAAAGTAACAACAAAACAGTAAATTGACAAATCAATCAGACAAAACAAAGTTATACAAAGTCATAATTTTCATTTTCAATTTTCATGGATCAGCAGCAAACAAGCAGAAATATGGACGAAGAAAGAAAGAAATGTCTCGGTCTCATCTTCTATCTGTTTTAACAGCTGGTTGTATTTGTGTCCAACAGAAAAAGTACAGGGAGGAGGCCGAGAAGACCATGTCTCACTACGTGCCGGTCCTGGACACTCCGGAGATGCAGAGAGTCCGTGAGAACCAGAGGAACTTCAGCACCGTAAGTGATGAACGTTAACGAATGACAACAACGCGTCTTTGACCTTTGTCGTAGTCAGAAGTCAGAGGTTTTTGTTTCGGTGTCTGGTGGCTCTGTGTACGTCTCCGTGTCTGCTGTAAAGTATTATCTTCAATACTTTCAACTTCTGCACTGTCAGTATTTTGTCTTTAAGTGTTTGAGTAAGAATAGCTTTCATGCTAATCTGTAGCTAAGATAAACTTGAGTTGATAGGAAGAAGACATTTCTCTTCTGTGTCATTGTGAAACATTTTAACTGCACTTTTTGTTTTTCTCTCTGTAGCATCAATACCAGATTGACCTTAAAAACATAAAGGGCAAAGTGTCTACTGTAAAGGACACTCCTGAAATGCTCCGTGTTAAAGAGAATACAAAGAATTTCAGCTCGGTATCTACTCCACAATATTTTTATGTTAACATTTTTGTTAACATTTTCTAATAACACTTTTTCTTTCTTTCTTTCTTTTTACATTTTTACTAGATTTTTTTTTATTTATTTAGACTGTATTTCCCCATCTTTAACAAACCCTGACATGCAGCCCTTATTTCTTTGGACCAAACAGATTTTATTTAACTGTGTCAAACATGCTGCATTTTAATTCACGCAACACTAACCCCTGACAGTTTGTTCTATAGTTGTTAGTGCAGAGCTTGTGTGTTGGAAAATAGTTTGCTCACTGTATCATGTTGTTGTGTACATTGTCCAGAGATCTGTGTTTTTTATGTTTGTCTCATTTAATGTGTTTTTATTGGCAAAAAAAAAAATGCTCACCTGGTCCCACACAGGTAAACAGGTGTAGTTTGTAATCCTGCAGCTAGTCGACATCATCCAAAAGTTAAACTCAGTTTAACCATTGGTTGCCGCTTTCGTCCCTGGTCCATGTAAAGATTCAGTACAAAGAGGATTTGGGAAGAGGAACAGATTTACCCGAGACCCCTGAGATGGAGCGAGTTAAACGCAACCAGCAGAACATAAGCACGGTACTCCACAGAGTGACCCTGCCCCCCCTCATCTCCTCCTCTTTCATACTCCCCTCCATAGAAAATAGAAAATAATATAACCAGAGCTGCCTTCACATGTAATCTCCCCCCATCCAAAGGTCTCATGCTTTTGTTAACTTGTATAAACATGTAGCTTAATTTCTTTAAAGGGATAGTTCAACATTTTGGCAAATCGGCCCATTGCCATAATCCCCATAGTTTTAGGAGTAGGTTTGTTACCTTTAATTGTCGGTGCAAGCTGTTTTTAGAACGGCGGAGCAGAGCCGTGAGCTACTCAGAGCTATGCTATGGAGGCTCATGGGATATATTGGGTTCCCTCATCAAACTCATCAAATACACAATCTAACAACTCCAAAACACTCTCGAGGACAAGTTGTGACCTGCACAATCACCACGCTATGAGATAACAACAGAATGCTATGAGACAAAGTTGTTTTAGAGGCAAATGCAGAGACTGCTTGCTGAAAAACTGCCCCCGACGGGAACGCGCATCAGCGGTTTTGCATGAATTAGCCATTAGCCTCCGTAGTGTAGCTCTGACAAGCTTGCGGCTCTGCTCCGCCATTCTAAAAATAGCTTGCACTGACAATTAAAGGTAACGATCCTACTGCTAAAACTTTATTATGGCAATGGGCCAATTTGCCAAAATGTTGAACTATCCCTTTAAGATCATAGCCTCGTTTTCACGTCACACTAAATGTCCAAAAGTATGTGGACATCACTGACCACCCCGACGTGATTAACTCAATGAATTATTGTCAATTTTTGAAAACAAATCATGCGTATTGCACACCTTTAAGTGTGATTGCTGTTGTTATGAATGAGTGGACATACGTGTGTGTGTGTGTGTGCTGTACATACCGTGTCCTCTCTGTGTGTCTCTGTCTGACTCTGTGTCTGTGTTAACTTATACGATGGGCAGAAACAGTACAAGGAATCTGTGGGTCAAGGCACAGCCATACCTGACCTCCCTGAGATGAAGCGGGTCCGAGAAACCCAGAAGAATATCAGCTCGGTAGAGGAACAAACAGACCTGCAGTGACCCCCCCCTCCCCCCTTTTATAATCATTCCTCAAAATGACCTCTACCATTTTATTTTTTCACTCTAGAAAACTTCACCTTCTCTGTCTTTTTTTTATTACCTCCATCGTTTTCTCTCCTCCATCTTAACTGAGCTTCATAAATCATTCCTTGATGACTTTGTATTTGGGAGATTGATTCATCCGTAGGGTTTTCCTCCTTCATGATTATTAGTTTCATCTAAACCCAGAAGTGATAAAAAAAAATATATATATATATTTCTCCTCATCCATTTTGAAAACAGATGCTGTATATTTCACATCTGTGCTTATTCCCAACATATTGAACTACCACTGAACTAGATAAAAATCAGTTTGAGTGATAACTTTTTATTGTTAGTTGTTGTAAACCATGTTTTGTTGTGAATGAGTGGACGTGCCTGTGCTGTGTTGTGTTGTCCTCTCTTTGTGTCCTCTCTGTCTGACTCTGTGTCTGTCTTAACTTATATACGATGGGCAGATACAGTACAAGGACTCTATGGGTCAAGGCACAGCCATACCTGACCTCCCTGAGATGAAGCGGGTCCGAGAAACCCAGAAGAATATCAGCTCGGTAGAGGAACAAACAGACCTGCAGTGACCCCCTCCCCCCTTTTTATAATCATTCCTCAAAATTACCTCTGACCTCTACCATTAGTTTTTGATTTTAAATCTAGAAAACTTCACTTTTTGTGGTTTTTATTACCAGTTTCTCTCCTCCATCTTAACTGAGCTTCATAAATCATTCCTTGATGACTTGATATTGAGTGTTTGGGTCATCTGTAGGATTTTCCTCCTTCATTATAATTCATTTCATCTAAACTCAGGAGTAATAAACTAAATTAGGTGTCATTCATTTTGAAAACAGATGCTGTGTGTTTCCACATCTGTACTGATCCCCATTGAAATAGATGAAAATCAGTTTGAGTGATAACTTTTTTTTTATTGTCAGCGGTTTTATTGTGTTGTGAATGGATAGACGTGTCTGTGCTGTGCTGTGTTGTCTTCTCTGTGTGTCCCTGTCTGACTCTGTGTCTGTGTTAACTTATACGATGGGCAGGTACAGTACAAGGACTCTGTGGGTCAAGGCACAGCCATACCTGACCTCCCTGAGATGAAGCGGGTCCGAGAAACCCAGAAGAATATCAGCTTGGTAGAGGAACAAACAGACCTGCAGTGACCCTCATTTTATCCTCTTTAAAATCCATTCCTCTATACAACCTCTGACCCCTCCCACTTATCTTAAAGTCCACCAAACGTCCTACCTCTCATGTTTTTATTACAGATTATTTTGTCCCTCCCTCATCCTAACTGAGTTTCATAAATCATTCCTTGATAACTTGATGTTGGGAGTTTGAGGATTTTTCTCCGTCATGATAATAAATTTCATCTAAACCCAGAAGTAATAAACTAAATGACGCCATCCATTTTTGAAAAAGCGGAACTTTTCTTATTTTCAACGTATCCAGCTACAATATCTTTAAAATACATAAAAATGTATGTGAATAATGTGTTTTTTATTGTCCCTTGTTGTGAGGCTTTTTCTGTTGTTATGAATGGACCGATGTGTCTTATGTTTGTACATAGCGTGTCCTCTCTGTGTGTCGTCTCTGTCTGACTCTGTGTCTGTGTTAACTTATACGATGGGCAGATACAGTACAAGGACTCTGTGGGTCAAGGCACAGCCATACCTGACCTCCCCGAGATGAAGCGGGTCCGAGAAACCCAGAAGAATATCAGCTCGGTAGAGGAACAAACAGACCTGCAGTGACCCCCTCCCCCCGCCTCATAATCATTCCTTTAAAATGACCTCTGACCTCTCCCACCTGTCTAAAAGTCCATCAACTTTTACCTCTCATGTTTTGAAGCAGTTTTTTCCTCCTCCATCCTAACTCAGCTCCATAAATCACTCTTTTTCTGGTTGATGATGATTTTGACTTCACATTTCCACAAAAAACACAAATTTCCCCCAGTTTTTTTTTTTTTCCAGTATTAGTTTGCATTTCCCCACTTTCTCACTCCTCTCACTCCCAAACTAATCTGTCTTTGAATGTGTTACCAACGTATTTGACGTATTTTTTATCCTATCTCATTCAAAGCTTCAATACAAAGAAGGAGTGGGACAAGGCACGTCAGTATCAGAGACCCCAGAGATGGAGAGAGTTAAACGCAATCAGCAAAATATCAGCACGGTATCCACAGACAGAGTGACCCTGCTGCTGTAGCCTCCTGCCCTGTACATTCATCCATCCATCTCTTCATCTCTCTCAAACATACCGTCATAACACTTCATCACCCGTCATTTTTTTCTGTAGATATGTAGAAGTGTTAGTGTAACACCAACGAGTGCTGTGGGGTCAGCTAAACTCCACCATGTCTCTAACATAACCTGCTTCTTCATTTCTCAGGAAAAAAAAATCCATGTTTTACGTCTGATGTGTTGTGTATTTTATTTTTTTATTCATTTTATTTTATTTTTTTGTGCTGTGTTGTGTTTCGTCGTGTCCTACAATTGTCACCAATTTACCTACTCTTTGATTTTGTTTTTCCTCCCCTCCTCCCTCCACTTTATCTGCATGAAACCCAAACTTTCTGTTGGGTTAGATAAAGTACAAGGACTCTTTAGGTCGAGCCACAGCTATACCGGACCTGCCCGAGGTGCAGCGGGTCAAACAAACCCAGAAGCACATCAGCTCGGTAGTGGAACGAAACCAAAAAACCCCACGTGTGCTCCCTAACTGTTGTTGAGAGTGGACAGTAGTAGTGCCCCCATCAATAATGCCCCTCCATTAGCCTGTTTGCAACCTCCCCCTCCCTCCTGCCATCATCTCACGCTCTCATCACCTCCTGCTCATCCATCTCCATCTCCATCTCCATCCGAGCCACAGACTGCAGTTCCCCGAGCTCCAGCCCTGCCATCATCTCCACTTTGAGCCTTAATTTCCATCCATCCATACATTTCTTTTTTCCCCCCTCCCGTTTTTTCTTTTTATTCCTTCAAATCATCTTTAATCCTCAACCATCCACCACCCCTCGAGTCGAGTGAAACCCCTCTTCCTTTGGCCTGTGAATACAGTATTTTCTAACCCTCCCCTCCCCCTGCAGCCCAGCTTTCTTCACATAAAGCTCCTGCGTTGCTGCTAAGTTAATTTTTTTTACACTTCACAGCAAATGAAAAGCTAAAATCCTTCCTGCTGAAGCATTAAAGAAGTGTGTTTTATCTCAGCGTTTGTGTCTCTACAACAGAGAAAATCCTGGCGGTTTCGACAGGAGCTACCAGGATGAATCACTCTATAGGACCAATTTCTCAGACTCTTCCTTTAATATACTCCAAAAGCAAAAAAAAACAACAACAATGTGGAAGCTGAAAACTGAAAACTGAAAACACCATCTCTGAAATCAATGAATCTTGAAAATGTCCCTGTTTCATCTCTCTAAGAGGATTGAATCCAAGTCTATGAAAGCAGTCCTATAGGTGTGTGGTCTGTGTTTGGTTCGGTGTCTGACTGGCCCATTGGGGCGCTGTGCTTCTGTCCTGTAGGTGTTGTATAAAGACAGTTCAGCCAAGGGAACTCCTGTGGTGTTTACTCCAGAGATGGAGCGTGTGAAAAGGAACCAAGAAAACATTAGCTCGGTACCACTGCAAGAACATGTTCTGCCTTAGAAATGTTCTCCTTGAACCCCACGTTAACCCCTCGTCTAACAGACTTGTCCCCCTGGCTCTAGTTAATCATATTAATTCTCCCCCACTAGGCTCTCTTCTCTTTTTACATGTGCTTAATAGCACCAGTTGCGGTGTGTCTGTGCACATCATCACCGCTAACCTCTCCTGTGTTGTTGAAACTACTCCACTCCATCTTGTCCCTCCCTGTCGTCCTCCCACTGAAGACTGGGACGCATTCTTGTTTCTTTTAATACGTCAACCTCTTAATAATAAAAACTCTCCCTGCTAATTCATCCGTCTGAATTCCCAGTAATGTCCCCCAGCAGCTGTATGTGTGTGTGTCTCCTCTTACCATTCACTCTCTCTCTCTGCCACACCCTTTGTGCTGTGGATGCTAATGGCTACTGTCTGATGGATTCAGGTGTGAAACGTTTCAGACGCTGACTCTCTGTCTTCTGCTCCTCCACTGTCGTGTCCTCGCTGTCCAACCAGGTGCTGTACTCTGACAGCTTCCGCAAGCAGGTGCAGGGCAAGGCCGCCTTCGTCCTGGACACGCCTGAGATGAGGCGCGTAAAGGAGACCCAGCGCATCATTTCTGGGGTAAGATTTTGTGCTGGATAAAATTTGTTGATATCCATCTTAGGTTTTTTCTCAACTTTATGTAGTTTACTTCCCCAGCAGTTTTCTACTTAAAGGACAAGACTGGTGGGTAACACTTTGTAGTAAGTACACACTATTAAGCATTAGTTAAGCATTAATAAATACTGAATTCTTCATTTATAACGCATGAATACTCATTAGTATGTAGTTTATAAATACAGTTAGTGCTTATCAATGATGAGTAAAACATTTTAAACTGTGTTTATAGTAATATTCATGTGTTATAAATGATGAATTCAGTATTTAATGCTTAATAGTGTGTAGTTATTATAAAGTGTTACTGACTGGTGTTTTATAGTTTTCTGCTTTTAAATCACATCATAAAGTGTTTTTTATGAAAGTTTTTAATTCAGTTTTAATTTGAGTTTTAAAAAGTGCATGTTTACTGTCTCTACTTTTTCTTTTCTTTTTTTACCATTTCAAATCTTTTTGAAGTAGTAGAAAGATGTATAAATGGAGATTATTATCATCATTATCAACTTTTAATAGTTCATGAAGTCTCCTACAGGCCAGTAGATTTCAGCCCTAGACCATTTCTTCCTTCAGAAGACAAAATAAAATGTGAATTAAAAAAAAACAGTAAGACAGTGAGTGAATAGTGCACTTGTTAGGGGACTATTTCCAGCAAAGACACACACACAGACAGAGCATGTAATGGTGTCCTGTTAGTATCTACAGCAGCAGGACTGAGTCACTGGGACTCGTTATCTATTTCAACAATGGAGCTCAGAGAGAGGAGCTGTATGAGACTTTGTCCACTTGTTATTTGGCTCAATTCATTTTAGGTCTGGGTGAATGAATGAGAACTGTTGACTAGAGGAGAAATACACAATGTCACCAGTGTGCTGCATCCTAAAATTATATGTGACTTGTGTATTTTTTTGGCCTTTAATGCCTGTCAGCTGTAATAATTTGGTAAATTAATTTAATAACTGAGAGGACAGCATCGATCTGGATGTACCAGTTTTTCCACATCTAAGAACTAACCAATTCAGTGGATTGTGAAGTGAATTTAAAAAAGGGATGACAGTCTTATAAATACACATGTACATGTATTTACGATTGTGATTCATGGCCTTCAGGTGAGATACCATGAGGACTTTGAGAAGAGCAAGGGCAGCTTCACTCCCACCACCTCCGACCCTGTGACGGAGCGCGTGAAGAAGAACACCCAGGACTTCAGCGACATCAACTACCGTGGCATCCAGAGGCGCGTGGTGGAGATGGAGAGGAGACGCGCCATCGAGCACGACCAGGAGACCATCACCGGTACAGCTGCAAACTTAAACACAACCGTTCAGTCGTCAGTGGGAGACAAAAGCCACACAACTGACAGGAGGCTGAGTTATTTCAGTTATTTGACTGTTTTACTTCTTGTATCTGTGCCTTCAGATCTGCGTGTGTGGCGCACAAACCCCGGCTCTGTGTTCGACTACGACCCTGCTGAGGACAACATCCAGTCCAGGAGTCTGCACATGATGTCAGGTGAGATGAGAAACTCCAACAAATCATTGAATCCGTCTGAAAACTGAAATCGAGGTGGAAACTGTGCTCAGTATGTTTTACAGCAACTTGCTTGTAACACTTCGAAACGTGTCCAAGCATTGCACTGTAATTTCCCAGCGTGGGATCAATAAAGTATCTATCTATCTATCTATCTATCTATCTATCTATCTATCTATTTATCTATCTATCTATCTATCTATCTATCTATCTATCTATCTATCTATCTATTTGACTGTCACTGTATCAATACATATGAATACATTAATAATGATATGACCTAGATTTATAATAATAATAATAATAATAATTCTTTATTTATATAACACTTTTCGCAGCACGCAGTCACAAAGTGCTTCACAAAACATAAAAAAAAACACAGCATACAGATAGAGAACGGAGAAAGAGACAGAATTAGGCATTAATTAGGTATCATGCAATTCAAAAGCCTGTCGAAACAGCTGAGTTTTTAACTGCGCCTTGAAAACTTCGACCAATGCAGTGAGTTAAATTTAACAGATCTGTTCCAGTCACAACTGGAATGATCTTAATGTCACTTCAGATGACTTCAGTATGACTGTATATTACATGTCGTCATTCCTGTCGTAACTCTGACGTCGTTCTCACAGTGCAAGCTCAGCGCCGCAGCAAGGAGCACTCCCGCTCCACCAGCGCTCTGAGCGGCATGGCCGATGAGAAGTCTGAGCAGTCCCAGGACGCCGATCACCACATGTCCCTCTACAGCAACGGCTTCATGACCTCCTCTATTGGTAATGACTCAGAGTCACGACTGCAGCAAACTACAGAAAAACACAGTGTTCAGATCAAATATGTGGTTTATAGCATCTCTCTCTTTTCCACCGGCAGGCTACCAGCATGCTAAGACTGTGGAGCTGCAGCAGAGGTCATCCTCAGTGGCCACCCAGCAGACCACCGTGTCCTCCATCCCCTCTCACCCCTCTACCACTGGAGTTAGTAGCACTTCACTTCACATCAGACACACACACACATCAACACAAACCAGTAGGGAAAGATCAGAGGAACGTAACCAATGGCGTCCTGTGGTTCAACCTCTCATCCTGCTGAAGTGTTGAACAAGTGAACAAGGATCCAGTCGGTGATGCATCACACAGTGACACAGTGACACAGTGCTGTTCAGCCTGATGCCAAGTTGTTCTCTAAAGGGATAGTTCAACATTTTGGCAAATTGCCATAATCCCTATAGTCATAGCAGTAGGTCCGTTACCTTTAATTGTCAGTGCGAGTTGTTTTCGAGGCAAATTCATGCAAAACCGCTGATGTGCGTTTGGAGTTGTTGGATTGTGTATTTGATGAGTTTGATGAGGGAAACCAAGAAATCCCATTAGCCTCCGTAGCGTAGCTCTGAGCAGCTGGCGGCTCTGCTCCGCCGTTCTAAAAATGGTGGACCAACAATTAAAGGTAACGAACCTACTGCTAAATAGGGATTATGGCAATTGGCCAATTTGCCAAAAATGTTGAACTATCCCTTTAAAGTTAAATCTATGTAAAGTGCATTTGTTTGGACGGTTTCCAGCAGTGCATTAGTAGAGCGCTGGTGCATGTGTGACTGTGTAAGTCAAAATACACAACAGCAACAGTGTGCTCATAGTAATGAGGGATGACATCACCCAGTGCAGCAGCGGGGCAGATCATTAATGGAGCGTAGGAATAACAAATATTTGGATAGAGCCCAAAATATTTGTTGGCAGGGTCAATTAATTTCTAGTTCTATAACAGATTAAACCTTTAAACACACCGACTCTGACTGATCTGTCTTTGCTCTCTGCAGAAAACCGTGCGTGCCATGTATGACTACGGCGCAGCCGACAACGACGAGGTGTCCTTCAAGGATGGCGACGTCATCGTCAACGTGCAGGCCATCGACGAGGGCTGGATGTACGGCACCGTGCAGCGTACCGGCAAGACCGGCATGCTGCCAGCCAACTACGTTGAAGCAATTTAAAGACAAAGCCCGCCCAACGTCCCTCCGGAGTGGGCGAGACGCATCCACAGGGCAAACCGTTTGGTCCTACTTTGATCACAACTGTGGCTTCGTGCAATTGTGTAGCTTTTTGGTTTCTTGTAGCTCTGTAACTGTATTTGATTTTGTGTTGTAATGCTCGTTGGTAAGTCTGTTATCATTCATATGCTGCTGCCCCCGTTTCCTGTGGATGTGATATAAGCATCGTGACACTACAACTATAAATATTTCTGATTATACATACTATGCCTACTATTTTACTATTTTAGATTGTTTAACTGTTCCGAGACGCCATCTTGGAAGAAGCAAGAGTCACTGACCTACATCCTGGCCCATTATGTTGTAAATTACACTAATATTTAATATATATAAAACATTGTTTGTCCAAGTTGTACCGAGAAAGTATGTTCACATAAAGACAAAGGGCTCAAGTAGTTCCTGTTGTGCCTTTAATGGAAGTTCTATGGAGAAAGAGAGAGAAAGTTAACGATAAAACAATGAAACTTACAAGGAGTCAGTTAACAACTACCTCCTCCACGATTAAACCACTCCTGAAGAGTTGAATGAGACAAGCCTCAGTCTTCCCTCCTATACACTGAAGGCTGGCCACTAGTAGAATGTGTGTGTTTTGTTTTCTTCCGATTATTTAGGTTCTGGTGTAAGGCAAGTCTTCTACCTTTAATCAGTAGCCAATAAAGCACACCAAGCTCCTGCAGCACCCTGCCTCCTTCTCTTCATTCTAGCATACTTTTGAAAATAATACAATTTGTGTCTGCAAAGCTGTCACAGTAAATTTCTGGAAATATTTCTGTGATTTTGTGCCCACCTTTCTGCGTTTTCAGCTTTCAAGCATCGTATTAACATGGTTGAATCACCACCCTGCAGACTATTAACAGACAAGGAAATAGAAGAGTAGGGATGTCATTGTGCTTTGCCAGAGCGAAATGACAAAAATAAGACAGAAAAAATGGGCACAAAAATGGTGACCGGTGTGAGAAGGATAAAGCTGTGCAGGTTGTAAGTCGACTTTCTTGAAAACTAAACTGTGAAATCTGCACATTTAATGAAAATCCAAGTGTTACCTCTGAGGTTGAATAGCCTAATGGGAACAGCAAAATAACAACCTGTCACAAACAGAAAAAAAACAGCTGAACAATGAACAGAAAACAAAATGACAAGAATTTAGCCCAACTTTATGTTTATAAAAACAAAAAAAGAGGCGTGTTGTGTTTATGCAATATGTTTTTATTTGAAAGACAATTTCACCAGTGTTGTCTTATGTTCTGCAACAGTTTCAGAGCACGGTAGATTTTTGTTCCAGTATTTTGAAAAAAGTTTTAAAAAACATCTTTAACTGGGGTGTGTGTGTGTGTGTGTGTGTGTGTGTGTGAAAACATTTAATATTAAATGAACAGAAGTTATAAAATCAGGTAAAAAAAAAAAAAAAGAAAAGAAAAGAACAGTCAGCACATGCTAGATTTGTCCTTAATGCTGCACCATTGTTGGTAATGATTAGTAGTTGAGGCAGCCTTTATAAAGGGTTTATGAGTCCTATCATGTACTAATACTTTATAGATACATGTGGTTAACCTTTATCTTCCTGTAGTAGCACAGTTCCTCTTCTTTAAACTCTTAGTTCATCATGTTACCTGCTCTAAAGGAGCATTTGACCTCTGACCCTCTGAAAAAACGAGAATCTGGATCAAAATCCATTTGATTTGTTTTTCTATTGTTGTAAAATAATTTGTAGTAGCAGATTACTTACTTACTGTGGCTGTTAATCTTATAGTTAGTGAGAAAGCATTTTATCAGTGACTTACTGTCTTATTAGAAGGTGAAATGATCTGCATGATTTCACCATTAATGATGAAGTTAAAGTGTTTTGCAACCTGCCACTCAAAAGTTGCTTTTAAATTAATGGCTTATAACCGACCTATAAAGCATTAGTAACCGGCTTTTTAAGTTATAAACATTTTATAAAGGGCGCCTAATAAGTGGAAGTGGTGGCAGATTATTTATTCACAACACAGTCTAACTGCAGGCATCGTCACGGTGACATAAGAAGGCAATAATTGTAATTTCTCAAGTGTCCATAGCACAGAACGACCAGCTTTGAAAACTGTCTTTGAGGCTCAAAATGTTTCCTTGTTTCCGTTTCTGTCAGTTTCAGGCAAACGTGGATGTTTTGTCACAGGCTCGTGTGTTGCAAGTTAAGTCACACTATTGATATAATAATAATGATAATAAGTGTCACAGATAACTTTAAGGCTCTTTAGCTTCTGAATGTGAAGCCGGTCAGTGTCCCAACCCAGCGGCCTCCGAAGGCATCCGCCCCTGTGTAGCCGCTGAAGACCGCCAGCGTGTACAGTGTATTTACGTCAGTGCGTCATCAGCTGCACCCACCATTAACATTGTGACGCAAAGCGCAGCTCCTGTCGCATAGCAACCTTGATTGACAGAACTTTAAAGGGATAGTTCAACATTTTGGCAAATTCGCCTATTGCCATAATCCCTATAGTCATAGCAGTAGGTTCATTACCCTTAATTGTCAGTGCATGTTGTTTTGAGATCCACGGGGCAGAGCCCACCACACTGTGAAATAATCATCTATGTATATGTACAATTATGTAACATTACGACACATGAAACAAATATTTGGCTACGCATTTGCCTCGAAAACATGCAGGTCACAACTCCTCCACCAGGGTGTTTTGGAGTTGTTAGATTGTGTATTTGATGAGTTTGATGAGGGACCGGGGACCTGTACCGTTCACCTCCATTGTGTTCACTGAGCAGCTCACGTCTCTGCCCCGCAGATCTCAAAACAACATGCATGTAATAAAGGTAATGAACCAACTCCTATGACTATAGGGATTATGGTGATAGGAGAATTTGCCAAAATGTTGAACTACCCCTTTAAGTTTTAATGCCTATGGTTTAACAGTTGTACCGTTAACTCTCGAACTGACTTAAAACACAGTACATACATTTATCTTCTCTTATTATCAGTATTGTTTCCTCTTTTTTGTTTACAGGACGCAATGAATCTTGGGACGGGTTGGGCTAAAGATCCGGCGTTGCCCAGGAAACGAAGAAGGCCGCATTCGAAGAACACTTCCACATCGGACAGTCTGGTCGCACAGCTGTGACGCAGTCAGTCAGTCGAGCCCCTGAGTTGGGACACGGCTTCAGTCAAGTGATACTGATACTTGTGTTTTTTTTCTTGGTGAAGATATTTGGCTTGTGTGGCGGTTCTGAGTCCGCCGCTCCGATCACCTGCTCCTGTGCTGCAGCGTGAGCAGCCCGGCCCGCTGGTGGTACTGCTTCTCCTTGGCCGCCGCGATCTGCGTCGACAGATCCACCGGCTTCTCCAAGAAGTTCACCAGCGACTGCTCGGTCAGCAGCGACGCCAGGATCTGAGCGTAGCTGATCGTCCAGTCCTTCTCCTCCGCTGCAGCCGAGCCGTCGTCTCCTCCTCCTCCTCCTCCTCCTCCTCCTCCTCCTCCTCCTCCTCCTCCTCCTCCTCCTCCTCCTCCTCCTCCTCCTCCGGTGACGCTCGCCCCGGCACCGTCAGCGGCCCCCACCTGAACGGGCTGCGCTCCTCTGGTCTCCTCTTCGGCGCTGACCTCCGACCCCAAGCTGTGCCCACGGTGGCCCGCCTCGCCGATCTGCAGCACGAGGCTGGTCACCGTGGCGATGGCCTGGAAGAGCTCGTTCTCCTCCGGGTCCCCGTGGAACATGCTGTAGAGCGACTTACAGAACTGGATGAACTCCCACTGTGGAGGAGGACATGAAAGGGTTAATGCATCATCGTCATCCAACTGATTAGTGATGAAACTGATTGGTGCACTGACAAATATGTCGATCGATAATTTTGACTTGTCAATCCTTCATCAAATGTCATAAAAGAAAGAAAAAATGTCAACATTTAGTTGTTTAAAAAGTGAATATTTTCAGTTTTCTCAATTTAAATTGAATTTGCGTAAGGAAAGATAAAACAATTTATTCAAGAAGGACAGTTTGGGGTCTTGAAATTTGTTATTTTTCAGGACTTTATAGATTAAATTCATTTCACTCAAAAAATAATCAGTTGATTAATTGATAATAAAATAATTAGCTGCAGTCCTTGATGAGAGTTTTGCAGCACAGCAGTTGTGACTAAGCCCTGTGTGTGAGACAGGCCTGCAAGTGTAATGGTTGAAATATTCACATTCTTTATATATTGGCTTTAAATAAATTTTAGATTCTATTTGAATTGATCAAAACAAGTATATCCAGGGGTTGATTCTTTTCACAAAATCATTTTCCAGGACATTTTCAGCTGCTGCAGTCTGACAGACATGTTATCACACCATACACTAATACGCCCCCCGTCCCATTCATGCTTTGGAGAATTGTTCTTTTTGACAGTTGTGTCTTATTTTGTACATTAAACCAGTTTGTTTCTATGTTTATTTTTCTCTCACCCCCAGACGTCTGATTTAAAGATGTGCACCCTCATGCTCGCAGTACAATGCTGGCAACACTATCAACTCCCAGTCGCTACTTTTTTCACTTCTTTGGAAGAGAAATCCTTTAGTGGGGTCTGAAAAAGTCAAATACAGCTCTGGTAGCTGATGTCACAATGTGATAAATAATTTTCCAGGGCAACTCAAGCTTTTCCAGAACATTTGACTTTTTCTTATTTTCCATGTGTTTTCCATGACTGGAAAATTAGTCAACCATTTTCCATGTTTCCAGGACATGTGGGAGCATGTAAATGTACAGAAAACATGCACGTTCAACGTGTTCTCCTTCTCATAATGTGGCAAAAAAAAGTTGAGATTTGAGAATTAAAGCAGAAGTAAGCGATATTTTTGTGTTAATATAAGTCTTAAATAGTTATATCTTCCGACAGCAATCACTTACATAGAGTGTTTGGTCTGAAACACGGGTCTGTCAGTCACTCTGCTCTGCTCTGAGCCCAGGAGAAAACTTTTCTCGTATCCTACAAGTTTTATCCAATGAGGAGAGAGAACGGCATGCAGGGCTGTGTGTGCAGCCAAGGGATGCGCCTGAATGTGGTGACGTAGGGACGAGGACTGTTATGGTGCGTTCAGGGCAGCCTGTAACTCGTGTTTTTCCGACCTGTGAAGTCGTACCAGTTCGATCTGGTACGAGTTCACGGGTCAGAAGTTACGAGTGGCCGTTATAGTGACTTTCACAGGTAAAACAGGTCGGAGAAACACGAGTGGGTTGCCTGGAACGCTACAAAGTCGTAAGTCGCCACTTGAAGCTGTAATTTACGGTTTCAAAAGCCTTCCTGGAACGCAGCATTAGCCAAAACGACTGGATTGCTTACTTCTGCTTTAAAGGAAGCAGCTCTGACAGATGAGACTTGACTGACCACCAGTGACTCTACTGTGTAGTACAACATCTGCTCCACATGTTTCCTGTACCTGGTTCATGAGTGGAAGAGGCTTCTCCACATCCTTCTCCTTCTCTCTGGCCAGATCCTGCAGCATCTGCTTCAGCTGCTCCTGGTAATCTTTCACCTCACCTTCCACACCTGGAACAAGAGTCACAGTCGAGACGTATTGACACATCATTTGTGTTTTCTCTGTGGTTTGAACTGATAAAAAAAAGAAAATCAATATCAGTGATGTCTGGACCAACCTGAGGGCAGATTGACACAGAGAGGTCTGGTGGTGGACAGCAGGGGGCTTTTAATCCCAGCAGGGTCATCCTCACTCTCTGTCAGAGCTGCACACACACACAAACACACACATAGATTTAAAGTGAGTCGGTGAATTAGAGCTCAGACTTTAAATGGTTGTCACTGGGTCAGAGAAATAAATAAAAAGAAATGTCCGACCTGGTGGGATGTGGAGGCGATACAGCAGCCGAATCTTCTCATTTAGGTCTTCACAGTATAAAGTGTCTGAAAATGAGTAGACAGAGTTACTTTTCAGTTCTTCTTTGCATATTTCATTCAGTTTTTTTATTTATTGGTGAAGTTAAGCGATAGACAAGGTGACATAAGGGACAAATATGTTACAACACATGGACTAAACATACAAACAGTCGACATAAGTACAGACAACAACAGGAAACGACGTGAAGTTACGATGATATAGGTAGGTAGCATAAGTGTGTGTGTGTAGATGAGAGGTGGAGTGGTATTATCGGTATATACATACATAATATGGTATAGGATACAGTAAAAATAAGTAAATGCAGTATAAAATGTAAAGAAGAAAGAAAAGAATAGATAATAATACAGTAGTTTGCATTAATCTGCAATAAGGTATGATATGTATTCACATGGTATTGTGCAATATAATTTAAGCTAATGTAATGTGACAAGATGATGCAAGATAAGATAAGGTAATACATTAGAATATAATGTGCAATATGATTTAACTTAACATAGTGTGACAGGGTAGTGTCAGCTGTAGTAATATAATAAAGGGCAGTACAAGACATTATAATATAATAGATAATAACATAGTATAAGATTATATGGAGTCTCATATATACTTAAATCAGCATCTTATACTCGGTTGTATCTCTGTTTTCCCCTCCTCCACCTACCCAGCCAGCCGGCGAACTCCCTGAAGGTGACCAGGTTGTCGCGGTCCTGGTCCAGCAGGGTGAAGGTGCGGTTGGCCACGGTGTCCATGTGCTGGTTGGAGCCGCCGGGCCACGGCACCAGGAGCCCGTACAGGCTCTTGAACTGGGGCCGGTCCAGGCGGTACAGTCTCTCCAGGTAGGAGCGGCTGGAGTCGCCGTAACTCCACGCCGCCGCCTCCGCCGCCGCTGCAGAGCTGCTGTCGCCCCAGTACAGACTGATGAAGTGCTCCGTCTGCAGGAGGACAAAAGACAAGGGATCTCAGACACATAGTTGTAATTTTTTTAAAGGCATTTAATATCTCCTGTTAGAGTGTTTCATAGTTTAGGATGTAAGTTGGGTGTTGATGACCAATTGACCTTGAAGAGGTCGTAGACGTCCGCCAAGATCTCTGGAGCGATGGACACTTCAGGAGTCACCAGTCTCATCTGCACGAACACAAACAGAGAGGAATTATGGCTGTCGGTTGGTTGCACACCCCATAATATACATCTCAATGTCCCTCTGAGCAGTTCTAAAGGGATAGTTCAACATTTTGGCAAATTCACTATAGTTTTAGCAGTAGGTTCATTACTTTTAATCGTCAGTGACAGCTGTTTTTAGAACGGCGGAGCAGAGCCAAGAGCTGCTCAGAGCGGGAGTTGTTTTCGAGGTAAATTCATGCAAAACCGCTGATGTGCGTTCCCGTTGCAGGCAGTTTTTTGGCAAGCAGTCTCTGCATTTGCCTCCAAAACAAGAGCGTTTTGGAGTTGTTGGATTGTGTATTTGATGAGTTTGATGAAGGAAACCAAGAAATCCCATGAGCCTCCGTAGCGTAGCTCTGAGCAGCTCACGGCTCTGCTCCGCCACTCTAAAAACAGCTTGCACCAACAATTAAAGGTAACGAACCTACTGCTAAAACTATAGTTATTAGGGCAATGGGCCAATTTGCCAACATTTTGAACTATCCCTTTAAAGATGCTCATCTTCTCCGTTTACTCACAGCGTTTTCTTTGGTGGTGTCTTCATGAGCCTGCAGCACTCGGATTCTGTGTCGACAGCGAAGCCTCTCGATCTGACGCACCGTCAGGTCTCCAAATTTCTGACGGGACAAAAGACAAACAACAGAAAGAATGAGAAACTTTTCATCCTCCATGAACTGTGAAGAGTGTGGAGGTGGGAAACCATAATCAGGAAAAACTCACTTAATCCCCCACAGGAGATTGTCATATAACAGTTCTTCATTTCATATACCGGTATACAAATATAATAGAATAGAAATAATAATATAACCCAATAATTTACAATATATACATAGTCAATATTTACATGCCATTTTCTACCATATTAATGAGCATCTGACTCATTGAATGATATTATTGAATTTAAAGGGATAGTTCACCCTAGAATGATATTTCGCTCATTATCTACTCACCCTCATGTGGACTAAGGGCTGGAAGAAGTGTCAGAGTCCACCGTCCCTTCTCTGAGTTACAGGGGGTCTTGGCGTAGCAGTGCATGTCCATATAACGGTTGTAAAGGGACACCAGAGCTCTTCGTAAAAAAACACACACAAAAAAACATCCAAATACCTCCATGCTGCTCGTATGTAATGTCCGTCTTGTGCTGAAGCCCCAAATTGCGTAATTGTCCCGAAAAAAATTAAATAAGTCTATATTTTAAGCTTGTTTGTAGCGGAAGCTTCTCAAAGCTCCTCTTCCTGGTCCGTCCAAATCTCGCGTGATTTGCGCCGGCGTCAGTGCGGTTACTGCGAATCACGCGAGATTTGGACGGACCAGGAAGAGGAGCTTTGAGAAGCTTCCGCTACAAACAAGCTTAAAATATAGACTTATTTAATTTTTTTCGGGACAATTACGCAATTTGGGGCTTCAGCACAAGACGGACATTACATACGAGCAGCATGGAGGTATTTGGATGTTTTTTTGTGTGTGTTTTTTTACGAAGAGCTCTGGTGTCCCTTTACAACCGTTGCATTGAAATGCACTGCTACGCTGAGACCCCCTGTAACTCAGAGAAGGGACGGAGGACTCTCAAACTTCTTCCAGCCCTTAGTCCACATGAGGGTGAGTAGATAATGAGCGAAATATCATTCTAGGGTGAACTATCCCTTTAAGAGATCAGATTAAAAAAAAAAAAAAGCTATGAAACTATTCAAATAAATTCATAAAACAGTGAATTAAAGACCAACAACATCTTCAAATGCCCTGATATCTCTGTCTCACCTCGTACGACTCGTTGATGAGGTTGGTGATGTTGGTGTGTCTCACAGAGGGAACTTCAGTGTCGCTGCTGCTGCTGCTGCTCTCCTCTGCAGGGGGAGGGGAGGACGGAGGACAGGACGACTCTTTACTCCCAACCTGGTCCAGAAAACTGCAAAAACGGACACAACGTTTACAGAACATAAACACACTTCATTCATAGATGTGAAAATTAGATTTGTCTTGAGGTCCTACAACAACAACACAGACATTTTGCCCCTAAAGTTTGAGACAGTGCAAGTAAATGTTTTCATCTACTTGCACATGTGCAACCAGTATATTTGCTGGGTTTTTGTTTTGTTTTGTTTTTTAGCACTCAAAGAATCTGGACTCTGTCATCACAGGTGGCAGGCCAAGGTGTATGATGGTCATGAATGAAAAGGAAATGTAAATATTTGCTTTGTAAGTCGATTTGTGCCCCTAAATTTTCTGTCTGCGCTCCTCCATTTTGAATTTAGGGGCCACTGGCCATAAAAGGGGTAACCCTTTGGAACAACCTTCACTATAAATTTAAAAACTGTAACTCAATCAATACATTTTAAAAAATGTATAAACAAGACATTATAATCACCTATCGGGAGTAAAATTTGCAGAATCTAGAATTTGAGCTTGTCTGTTGCGGCTGCTACTTGGTCTTTTGTTTTGTTTTGCATGAAGTCATAATATTAAACCTGTCCAGTCCTGTTTTGTTTTGGCTTTGTTTTATTTTTTGTTTTGTTTTGTTTTATTTTCTTGGTTCTTAATCTTCAATCATGTATAAGAAAACCTTTATGTACAAATGGGAGGCACGAATAAGCTTTAGCTTCAACCTACACCTTTTGGTCCATGTTTCACTGACCAATCAATGTATATTGTCGGTTGTTTTTAATCGGCCAAATATATAAACTCAAACTGTGCTCCCAGTTTGCAGTCGTACCCGGTGAGGATCATGATGGCCTGTCCGTCGTCGACGCTGGCAGAGAGCTGAGCAGCGTTGGCCTCCAGCACGGCCAGACCCAGCTGGAAGATGGCCTTGATGCCGTGGAAGAAGAAGCAGTCGACCACGCAGACGGCGCTGTGGAAGGGCAGCACGCTGAGGAAGAGGGTGAGGAACCAAGACAGGGAGACGGAGGACAGGGAGGAGAGGTCGGGGACGTGCTCGGCCAGCTCGGGCAAACGCTCCCGGATCAGCTCCTCAAACACCGACTGGTCCACCTGAGCTCCTGCAGGAGGAGACAAGGAGTCAGGGCTGATTCTACACTGAAGAAACCTCTGACATGTTAAATATCCAACAGGGGTCATGTGTGGATGTAGTCTAAATACAATACAGTCTAAAATTAACTCTATTATTATAATTAAAATCAGATTATCTGATCAAAAAACCAGCAATTTTAAACTTGCTGTTTTTCTTTCCTTTGACCACTAGATGGCAGCAAGAGACACACAATGAGAGGATGTAGTGTTACTTAATTTTAAACCTTACTCATCAATTACCATTATGTGATTTTATCATTTTAGTTTGATAAACACACATTCAAACAGTTGGTAACAGGCTAAATTTGTGTGTAGTGTGTAGATCGATCATTAAAAAAAGAAAAAACCTCCACCTGTGTTTATTAAATATCAAATCTATGTTCCATGTGCATGAAAAACACAGTCATTGCTGAATCAAAGATGAACATGGCCACAAACATCTGGGCATTAACAGGAAGAGGAAATTGTTTCTAATGCGCTCGCACATGTCATAAATATACAGCTTCACAAACACAGGAAATAGGCTCTTATTTTAGAAGCCAACAATAAACCGCTCAGACAAAACAACCACAGAATATACAGAACAGTTTGTGGTTACATGTGCTTTTTAAAAGATGGGACAGCTGCCGTAACGGTGAGTGAATAAAAAAGCTTTAATTAAAAGCCTCTGACCCCTGACCTCTCACCTATGACTCTGCGGTTGAAGTAGTCGGGCAGCATCCTCTCACACACAGCCACCAGCAGCCAGAACGCTTCCTCCTCTTTGGCGTAAAGCAGCAGCACCGACGCCAGGATGTTCATGGACTGGACAGAGAGACAGAGAAGATTTGACATATGCGCTCAGTTTAAATTGGATTGGTAAATTAAATTGGAAAAGATAATAATTATGTTTCCCTATTTTGAGAGATAATACATGAATTTTAAGTGTGAGTGCATTAATAGTGTATTTTAAATTTGTATTTCTAAAAATCCTAAATTTTACTTACTTTTATTGCAAACATCACACATTTGTCTCAGTTTGAGTCAATATTTTTAGTTTTTATTCCATGACAGCAGCTTTACATCCTCAGGCGGCAGTTAGTCGTTACCATGAGCACTGAAATATCTCAGTAATATTAATACTGCTACTACTACTTATAACCTGATCAAGGTTAGTGCTGCTCAGAGACCACAACCTCCACTTTCAGAGATACCACTTCTTCTTTTTCTGCTGCTTCTTGTGTTTCCACTTGTGTTATTTGTGTTACCTATAATGTGAACATTTTAACAAATGAGTACAATATGTAGCCTTTATCGTTTGGCTGGTTTCTATTGCTTTGAAAAGATGATAATAAGCTTCAGAATGATTTGATAGCTGCTAGACTGACATACATAAATGCAGGAAATAACCTTTTTTTTTTCTTTCCACCTCTCTGCCCTTGTGTGTCTGACTAATGCTGCTTCATTAAAGTGAATATTGCAGATGTTTATTCTGTATTATCAGTATAATCTCTGCTCTGATGTCACCACTCTCTTCGGATCATGTTCATGTTCTCACCTGACAGGTCGTTTGCTTTGTTGTTGCTGGTTTCTGTTTGTTTTTGATTTGATTTGACATCTTTATTGACAACAGACAAAATGTTAAAAGTTTGCTATTCGTTTTTGTCATTTGTCATTGTTGTTATTGATGGTGTTAGTGGATGGAATTGTTCTTATTTTTCTTACTTTCTATAAAAAACAAAAAAAAGAAACAACTGCCGATTGTTCATTTCTCTGCTACTTGATTGTTTCCCAATGAACATATGTGAAAGAGGTTCTCACCTGACAGTATCCGATCTTGGGGTTGCGGTGTGCGTAGGCGGTGAGGACGCGTCTGAGCGCGGCGATGCCGGTGGGGTTTTGGAAAGCGGGGTGGTCCGGGAGGGAGCGGTGAAGGTCCCGCTCGATCTCCTCTGTGGCCAGGTTGCTGTGGCCCATCGACTTCTGCACCAGGCCGGCGTAGTAGCCCTGATGGGACTCCAGCGCCGAGGTGGCATCTGCACACACAGCCAGGTGGAGATACTGTTAAAGGGATAGTTCAACATTTTGGCAAATTGGCCCAATGCCATAATCCCTATAGTCATAGCAGTAGGTTTGTTATCTTTACTTGTCGGTGCAAGCTGTTTTTAGAACGGCGGAGCAGAGCCGTGAGCTGCTCAGAGCTACGCAACATTACATTATCTCATAGCGTGGTGAATGTGCAGGTCACAACTTGTCCACCAGAGCGTTGTGGAGTTGTTGGATTGTGTATTTTATGAGTTTGATGAGGGAAACCAAGAAATCCCATGAGCCTCCGTAGCGTAGCTCTGAGCAGCTCACGGCTCTGCTCTGCCGTTCTAAAAACAGCTTGCACCAACAATTAAAGGTAACGCACCTACTGCTATGACTATAGGGATTATGGCAAATGTTGAACTATCCCTTTAAATTAGCTGCATAGATAACTCTCCCCAGGCACCAAATAAACAGATTATCCAGAATGATGAAAATGCAGATATTGTGTAAAACATCAATCATTTCTTTCTTTGTCTCGGTCCTGAATCCTTTTTTTTTTTTTTAATCCCAGGTTCTGTTTCAGTTCCTCCAAACGTCAGTTCATCACTTTCAGTTTCTGAGTGACGGCAGGGAAGTGAGACCGAGCAGAGGAAGTGACAGAAAACCAAAATAAAAGCTGTCAGAGTTTGGCTCTCCATATCTGTAGGTGCTACAGATGTAAGAAGAGGAAGCGATGCCCCAGCTGTGTTCACACACCCCCACAGGGTCTCATACACATGCCCCCCCCACCCCCTCTCCCCTCTCTCTCTCTCCTTTACCAGAAAGTGTCATCCACAGCTCCCCTCGCAGCGACTCTGGTATCCCCATGGCAACAAGTCTCTGGATCTTCTCTGTGCGAAACATGTGGACGCCGCGGCCGAACTCTGAGAAGTGATCCTCCCACAGCCGCTCCTTGGCCTGCTCCAAGCTCTGACGCCAACACACACACACACACACACACACACACACACACACACACACACACACACACACACACACACACACACACACACACACACACACACACACACACACACACACACACTGAGGCCTGTGAACTGCTTGTGTGTGAATCTGATCTGAGTTTACCAGAAGCTGGACTCCTCCTCCTCGTCTCTCTCTGTCTCTGTCTCACCTTGTTGCCGTTGGTCCCCGGCTGGTTGTGGTGGAAGGCCGTCATCAGGGCCTCGCTGTTGACCGTGTTACGTAGAACCTGCTCCTCTATCTCCTCTTCGTCAGAAAACCCAGTGTCGTAGTAGAAGGTGTAGTAGGGAGTCGGCGAGCTCTGAGGAAAAAACAAAACAAAACATAACAATAAGTGTCATGCATGTAACAAATTGAAGCAAAAAACTAGTGTCTATGAAGTATGTATGAATAATATATCTGACTCACACAGGAGATTGTATCCATGTACTGCATTTATTTATGCAATTGTGTCTATTAGCTCTTTGTCAGTTTCAATTGTTTGGTTTTTCTCACTACAGTTACACTACAGTTTTTTGAAAACTCAATAAAAGAACAAGGTAACACTTTATAATAAGTAGGGCTGGGTATCGTTTAAAAATGTTCGATACCAGTACCGATACCAGTACCCTTAACACGATACCGATACCAATTGAGTACTTCATTCGATACTTTTTTCCAACTTCATTAGATACTAATCATGTGAAAAGAAAGCAATCGGTTACATGAATGTCACCACTCCTCTCCATTCAAAAGATTTTTTACTAGGGATGGGCAATGAATAGTCCTTCAATAAAATAAAATTTAAAAAAATCAAATAGTTTATGAGACAATCATCTTGTATGAAAACATGTAAATGTCTCCTTTTCACTGACGCAGAAACAGAAACATGGAAAGACTCCACCAGAAAGTTCTGTGTGAAACTCTGTCAAATAAAAAACTAATGAAACTGAGGTGCAGTGCAAACTCTGCAAGGTGCGGATTCGGATTAGAAACGGCCAGAAAATATTGATGTAATAGTTTACACCAATAAGTAAGTACACACTATTAAGCATCAGTTAAACATTAAATACTGAATTCATCATTTATAACACATGAATACTCATTAGTATGTAGTTTATAAACAGTTAAAAATGTTTTACTCATCATTGAAAAGCACCAACTGTGTTAACAAACTACATACTAATAAGTATTCATGCATTTTAAATGAAGAATTCAGTATTTATTAATGCTTAACTAATGCTTAATAATATGTACTTATTATAAAGTGTTACCAAAAACATTTTGAAATAAACAAGTGTGATGCAGAAATCTCTCTACATGTTAAAACTGAGAAGTTGAACTGTCTTCATCAGCTGCTGGAACTAAAAACAGCACTTCCACTGAGACTACAGAGGATTCACCTGCTCCACATCTGCTCATTTAAAGTTTTCTGAGAGACTTTAAATCCTGAGTTTTCATTTCTTCAATGTCTTTTTTCTCCTAACACCACCGAGACGACACATCTGATAACAGACGTTAGATCAGACGTGATAACGAGGAAACACCTGAATCTGTGGCAGGAAAAGAAAAAGCCACAGAGCTGGAGGCGATTGACACCTTCTGCGACTCATTCATGTTTTAGCTCCTTGAATTGTCACATTCACACTGTGAACATCAAAGTTTCACCACAACACGAGGCTGAACATCATCTCACCAAACAGTGGAAGAGGAGAATTTTTTTAAATCATAAAATGTCTTTAACTCTCAGCCAGTAGCAGCTTCCCACTGCTCAGCTTTACACTCTCCATCCTGCTGTTATATCATCTTCTTTTCTCTGCTCTCTGCTCAATCACTTTCTTTCCATGAGCCGCCCGTCACTCTGATGAACACTTAACCAAAGACAATAACCCACTGACACCAAAACATTCACTTCAATATGTACAGTCAAGTCTTTAGGGCAATTAACTCTTTTAAACTGTATCGCATAACTTCTTTCGAACCATAGAGAAATTCTGCGCAATTACAAAAATTTTTAAATTGTTGTTGTTGCGCTTCAAATCGTTGTTGCAGTTCATTTAAAACCAAAACTTCAAATCAAATGATGATTTGTTTGATGTGTTCACAATAAATGCATTGTCAATTGGTTTACTTTGTTACTTTTAATTGTTGGCCTAGTTGACAATCAGTGAGTAGCGTAAATCAACCCAGGCTGCACTTTTAGCTGAATTGGTGCCATTTCATGATTAAAAACCATAGATGGGTAAAAACATGCCAGATAATTCATAATGAGTAGTAGTCAGTATTATTGGCAGTAACAGAGGGCCCCAAAATAAAAAAAAATTGCTTCGTGCCTCGTGGAGGTTTAGGCCGGCCCTGCTTGTATTCAATCATCATCCTCAGTCACGGTCAATATAAATCCTGCACACTGTGATGAATGTCACTATGAAACCTGCAGACAGTAAATAACAACACATATTATTATGTGTATATGTACATATGTATACATCCTCTGCCTGCACGACTGAAATATTTTCACTTCTTCTTTGCACATTGTTTACTTTTGTCTGAATCGTCCTCCAGTCTTAGTTAATTATTTTTGCACCATTCTTTATCCAACCTGTTCAGTTTCTATTTATATACAAGTACTGAAACAATGATCAAGAACCCATTGACTCACACATATACGACCAATAGAATAGATTCTAGTTCAGTTTTTACTTTCTTTCTCCCTCAGAAACTTTTTTTTTCATGAATCAGTGAGATGAAAACGCACCACGCTCCTCTCCCTCTTGCTGCGGAACATGGACTGTTTCCACTGCAGGTTTTTGAGTCTGGAGTTGAGGCTCTCCACCAGCTCGTGTCTGTCCTGCAGCTCGATCAGCTGGAAAGCCTTTTTAGTCCGGATGCTCACGATGACGGGGTTGGGGAGCGGGCTGGTGCTCTCCGCTTTCTCTATGGATAACACCTGAGGAGGAAACACACAGTTATCTACATGATATGGATAAGAAAGTAGGTCGAGTCCCACTGTTTGTGCTTAAGGCAAGGAGGGGGTAAAAAATTAATCTGGCGGGAAAATGTAAAGCATGTTTTAAAGAAAATACTTTTTCTTTTTTTCATTATACAGACTTTGTGTTTAAATATGACCTAATCAATATCACAGCCTTGATCTTCAATAATAAAGTAATGCTTGACATACTTGAAATGTACCTTTTTTTCTCATTTGATTTACATCTCGCTCAAATATGATCAAAAAACTGAAAATTGAATACCTATCATATATAATAGTCAATAATATGGTGCCGTCTTAAAATATTGACTTGACTCTAGAAGTGAAAGAAGCACATGTAGATTAATTTATAGATCCTCTGCTGCTGTAGCATCAATTAACTGATCGGACAGTTGTAAAACTAAAGCCAACGCAGACTTTAAACAACAGACTAAATGAGGAAATCGACTGTGACATCACTACACCGCTCACAGAGCCGAGGCTCCACAGGAAATGTGCAGGAATACAAGAGACAATAGAGGCTGAAGAGACCGTGGAGGAGCAGGAGGGGGAATTATTACTTATTCACAGCCACAGATTAGGTGGGAGGAAGTGATTATACTTTTTTTCCAAAAGACAATGCTTGAACAGAAAACAAGAGGAAATGGAGGATTAAACCGCAGCAGTTGGAGGGAAGAAAGTATGAATGACTCTGTACATTGTTCACCAGCACACTGAGCAGCTGGCTGCATAATCTCTGCTTTTCACTGGGAGCGCTAAACTAAAATAGCTCCACAATAACAGTAGGTACAAAGGTACAATTTTACATGTTTTAGTGAATACAGTGTACTATTGTTATCGTGACATTCAAATATGTCAGAAAATGACAAATAAATGTGTAAAATATAGAATTTTAAATCCTGACAGGTTAATTAAGTTCACTATTTAAAAGTGGATTGGCCCTTTAAAGAAACAAACATATAAACTGTCTTTTATCTCATGGCTGCAACAAACAACAGCCGCCGTCTGCACTGTAATGTGTGAATGTGTGAACTTTATCAACCACAAGATACCAGCCCGATGTGTTACTGTTTAACCTGCAGCTTGCAGAATAAACACACACACTGTTAAACACTCTCATCTAAAAAGTACAGACGTACAGAGCCGGTTGTAACTGTCAACTCAGTGGTTTGATCGCAGCAGATCAGGAGAAGTTTGTTCAATTCACAAACAGATGGAGAACTGAAGTTTTCATCTGATTATCTCACTGTTTACCTGTTGCTATGTTGAGCGTTAAGTCGTTGTGTTGACATGGGTTAATGATGAAAAGTAACCAATTAGCTGAGCATTAAGGGTGTGTTACTAATAATATTATTATATATTATAATAATATTATTTATATAAATATACAACTGCCATTCAGAAATTCTTCCTTTAATCCCTTCAAAAAATATCAGAAAATGAAAGTACAGACTGTTTCAATAAAAGTAGTAGTACAATGCTGCAGTACGACTGACCATGACACCTGCTGAGGTTTGTAAAAAACCTTCTTAAACCGTTTTATTGTGTATTCACCTGCCACTCAGGTGATTTCCACTCATTACACAATAAACCAGTGCTCCTGGACTTTTGTTGCTTCACTTCCTGCAGGATTTTATAGTAATTTACTGGCATCATGAAAAGTTAAACTTGACCGTGAAATGTTACAACTGAACTTTCCTGTGATGGAAATTTATAGGAGGGAAAAGCGGAGTAAATTTTTACTGCACCTTCAGCTTTTCTATATGAAGAACTAAGGACTTTATATTATATATATTAGTGGAGCATTTCATTTAGTAACAAAGTGCAGGTTTGGCTCACTAGCCGTCATTTCCCCCTGGACTGAAACTGCACACAGGTAACAATGTTCACATTGTTTTATGGATCATTTAGTGGAAACGTGCGGAGCTTTAAGTTTTCCCAGATTCCTTTTTTGACGTTTGCACTGACGCAGGTGCTGTACCTCTGAGAGGGGGATGAGGAGGGTGCAGCTGCCTTCCTCTCGGCTGGAGAAACACAGGTAGCTGTCGGTGGTGTAGAGAGTCCCCGCCGTGTGGCAGCGGGCGTGAGGCGTCCACACCGAGCACGACGCCACCTCGTGGAGTCTCTCGCCGCGAGGGAGACGAAACAGAGCCAGGACGTACTCCCTCAACGCCTGCTCCTCTAGGATCCTGGGGGAGAGAGGAGGAGGAGGAGAGGACGAGGACGAGGAGGAGGAGGAGGAGGAGGAGAAGGAGGAGGAGGACGAGACTTTAGATACAGTCAGACAGAAAGAGGAAAGAAGAAAATGTCTACCCTCTGGTTCCCTTTCACTCAGATCTACACACAGGTTAAAGCAGAAGTAAGCGATATGTTTGTGTTAATATAAGTCTTAAATAGTTCTATCTTCCGACAGCAATCACTTACATAGAGTGTTTGGTCTGAAACACGGGTCTCTCAGTCACTCTGCTCTGCTGTAAGCTGAGGAGAAAACTTTTCTCGTATCCTACAATTTTTATCCAATGAGGAGAGAGAACGGCATAAAGGGGCAGTCCTCTCTGTGTGTGCAGCCAAGGGATGCCGTGAATGTGGTGACGTAGGGACGAGGACCAATAGATCCATGACGAGGGCGGGGGCTGCTAACTCCATCGGCTGACAGGAAGTTATGGTGCGTTCAAGGAAACTCGTAACTCGTGTTTTTTCGACCTGTGAAGTCGTACCAGTTCGATCTGGTACGAGTTCACGGGTCAGAAGTTACGAGTGGCCGTTATAGTGACTTTCACAGGTAAAACAGGTCGGAGAAACACGAGTGTGTTGCCTGGAACGCTACAAAGTCGTAAGTCGTGACTTGAAGCTGTAATTTACGGTTTCAAAAGCCTGCCTGGAACGCACCATTAGCCAAAACGACCGGATCGCTTACTTCTGCTTTAAGTCCAAGGTCCAAACACATCTGGATACATCAAAGGACTGACAAATGATTGTATTGTTAGAAAAAGAGCAGAAAAGGATTCAATGAAGATTAAATTTCTGATTAAAAGTTCCCTTTTCCTTTGTTTTATTTTGAAGTGTTCATAAGATAAGTAAGATAAGTGATCCATTTCAAGATCCAAAAACCATCTCAGTGAAGTTAAACATCTCCTCTCGCTTCTTTCTGGAGCTCATCCAATCAGAAGAAAGGAGGTTCTGAGGCTCTCTCTGAGTGATTTTTTTTATAAAAACACACCCGATTTCAGGTAAACAAAGCTCAAGAGAAATCAAATCCTAACAGGTAAAATGATTGATCCAGTTGGGGCTGAGAGTGGTGGCTGCTTTGTTACAGAAGTCCTGATGGCTCATTTTCAGGCTCAGTTTGTGAAAACTGGCTGTGTGCATCTCTCTGCTTTAATACTTTCACAATATTAATACAATACAGAGCCTAGAGCTGATCTGTAATCAAAACAGACAGGAGAATCTCCCCTTTTACACAATATGGGACCTTTAAACCAACAAAACCAAACACTTCTAGCTGCGGCAGGAAACAGTGATGGCACCAAAGTGTTACTTCAGTCTGTTCTGCTTTGCTTGTCACCTCAGAAATGTTGCATGTGAAACAAAACTCACTTTGAAAGGTGCAGCAACTTCACAACAAATATTGGCAAAGAGAAAATAAAACATGTTCATAGTAATTTACCACAGAACGAAGCTGAGAAGTAACAGATACATATAGTGCTGCTTGGCTCTGGCTCAAGATTGGCTCCAGACCTCCTCCCTGGACCAGCCCAGACCGGTTCACTGGACAAAACTCATGTGACTTTTGTCAGGAGGGGACAGAGTTGGTTTGGTTTTAGATTGCAAATAAAAATTTAAGTCTGTTTCAATGATGCAAACCTACATTTATCATGTGTCAAATATCCTGTGATTTCTTTATGTATGTTTTAGTCAACACGTTTCTGACTTTTCAGATCCTCCATCTGACGTGTGGACAACACAGAGCTGCGAGTGACGAGCAGCGAGGATGTTCTTCTGGTGCAAAACAACAAATCTATTTTTGGGGTTCATGCTCCTGTCCCACAGAGAAAAAGGATGAGGTAATACTCTTTGAAGGAGTGCGGTCTTCAGTGTTATTGTCGTCTGAAAGCTTTAAAGTGCAAACACACAGGCACATTGTGCACATACGGATGGACACGGGGGCGGATTTGGAGCGAGCGTGGTGGGTGCGGTGTTTGTCTCTAGGCAGCGAACTGTTCCTCATTGACAAGACGCCAAGTCTGGTTTGAACCCTGAGGAGATGAGTTCAGTTTGAAACAGAGCTATTTTTGTTTTTCTCTTCTCTGTGACCCAGATCTCACAAATGACCTAAATCAGTTTCCCCTCAGAAAACCAACACCAACAAGATCCCATATATACTGTGTATAAATATATACAAATATATAAATATATACTGTGTGTATATGCTACAGTGATGATAATGATGGTAAACTTTACTATACTTTTCTTTTCTTTCTTTTTAACTCTGATCCTCCTTTTTGAATACGTTAAACAGGTTTTCAAGTGTTTAACAACTTCTAAGCTTTGTGCTTTTTAATTGTCTGTTATCATTATTATTATCATTAGTAGTAGTTGTAGTAGTAGCAGTCTTAAATAATAATAATAATAGTCCTATATATTCATTTTTGGCACTTTTAAAATATGTATTTTGTTCATTACTTATACAAAATAAACATAAACACTATGAAGCATTAGTAAAGCATTATCAAACACTTAATCAGTCCTTTATAATGCAGTTGTCTTACATTGATACTGATTGGTATGTAATTTATAACCACAGTTTTAAATGACTCTGCATTAATAAACTCCTATATGGGCACGAAGCTGGAAAGTGAAGAGATGTGGAGTTTAGTCATAGTCAACGTAGTATTTCTTTATCTCATTATATTTCTCTCTCTGTTTTATTTGTTTGTTTCTTTGTTTGTTTGTTTGTTACATGTGTCATTAAAGTTTCAACAGTCCGGTTGCAGTCGACTTCCTAGTTATGTTTCCTCCACAGTCTGGACTCTCCGTGGTTTCTGAAACGCTCCTTCTGTTAGTTTTTCTTCCTTCTTTCAATTTTCATCACTTGACTGATGCTCAGCTCCGTCTACTATAAATACCTGAACATATTTACAATTTACAGAAGAAAGACAAAAATAAAGAAAGTAGTCTTCAAGTCATCTTCTTATCCGCAGGTTTAGTTTTAACTGAACTTCCTGTTTTGGTTTTGAGGTTTCTACATGGACAGAAATAATCCACCCTGTGTTTCACAGTGGCATCTGAGGAGGGAAGCTGTGTGTAAAAGAGCCAAACAGTACAATACAGTCCGAGCAGCCAAGGGAAGTCGGGTTCGCTCCAAGACGGACGTTTTTACACAATACAAGTGAAAACATCTGATCTGAATGAAAATAAATAAAAAAAAGACCAACACACAGCACATTGGGATCAAACGTGTGTGAGCAGGTCTTATCTGAGTCGGATGATGAGGACGATAAAAAAAACAAAAACGTCTCGAAACCTCAAAACAAAAAAGAAAATGTTTGAAAAACACCCAGATACAAGAGTCACGATTCGTCTTTTTTCATCTTTATATTAGAAAGAGAGATGCTCTAGGGTTATAAGTAGATGCTACACACCATAGTGTCTGATCATTTTAGGTTAGGATGATTGAAAAAACCTTGAACACCCACACATGAATGAATGCAAACACTCACAGATTAATGTGAGCTCTATCAGACCACTTCTGTAACTTTCCGAAACCAACACCCACTTCACGCTGTGAACGACCAGCTGTGCCGAGATAAGACAGCTCAACTTTTTTTTCCACTCTCTCACCCAGAAAAAAAATCACTGTGGCGTTTAAGAACTCACCTGAAGGTATGGGAAGTCTTTGTGGACTACATACGGGGTGTAACGCCATAGAGGGGTGCAAGGCATGGTGGGAAGGATAGGTATGTTGCATCATGTAACAGTATTTATGTATGCTTTGAATGTTTATGAAGTATGAGGGGAGCCAGGAGTGGGGGCTGCCTAAAGGTGTAAAATGAGTGTTTTATTTTTATCAATGTAAGATTTTATTTTTATCTTTTCTGGGGTTTTTTCCTTCGTCCTATCTATCTGTTTCTCCTTTTTGCTTTCTTAAACAGAATATTAATTTGTTTATGCCATATCTGTGACATTTGAAATGTTTGTAAAGATATGTTAAAACTAGGGATGTCACAATTACTTGTTTTCACAATTAATCAAGGTATTAAACGCCACAATTGATTGATCGTAAAGATTCCTAAATACCGTCACTTTCTGAAAAAGATTATGTTGGAACCATAATCGGCAGATGTGCACCAAAGTAAAAGGTAAATGCACTGTCATTTGTATTGTAAAAAATGATTAAAATAAACTTAAAGCAGAAGTAAGCGGAATGTTTGTGTTGATATAAGTCTTAAATAGTATCTTGCGACAGCAATCACTTATATAGAGTGTTTGGTCCGAAAAACGGGTCTGTCAGTCACTCTGCTCTGCTCTGTTTCCTTGTATCCTACAACCTTTATCCAATGAGGAGAGAGAATGGCATAAAGGGGCGGTCCTCTCTGTGTGTGCAGCCAAGGGATGCGTGTGAATGTGGTGACGTAGGGACGAGGGCGGGGACTGCTAACTCCATCAGCTGACAAGAAGTTAGCCAAAACGACCGGATCGCTTACTTCTGCTTTAAACATTTGGTATAGATGACAATTAATGACTTAAATATTTCAAACACTTCCCCCGACAGATAAATAACTGGTCCTATATTAAGAGATTAGATGTAATTATATTTTGACTATATTTGATTTTACACATTCATAGTGTTTTGAATTGTATTGATGCATAATAATCATGATAATCGTAATACCGTGATTATTTCTCTGACAATAATCGTAACAAGAACATCTGTAATCGTGACATCACTAGTTAAAACAAATAAAAACTTGAATGACAAAAAAAGAACTCACCTGAAACTTGAACCTAAATGAATTAAAAAACAAAGTCAAACCTATTGCTACTGACCTCTTGGTGATGCGCGCCGGCTGCTGCAGGACTCGGTCCAGCTCCAGGCCTTCGCTGTCCAGCAGCCGCCTGAGGGCGATGTCAGCCAGCTGACCTATGACCCCGAACGCCTCGGCCAGGTTCAGGAACATGGAGAACTCCCTCTGCCGCTGCCGCGTGTTGACCCGGATGGCCTCCGTCATCAGGCCGGTGGAGACCCGCTCCAACCGCGTCACCTCCGCCCAGGGAATGACGAATTTCACTGAGGAGGGAAGAGAAGAGCAGCAGAAAACGTAAGAGTAACACTAAGAGGAGCGAGGATCTCGTTTTAAATATGTGGCGTTTGTCGTGATAGTTGTGGATCGTGAGGAGCGACTCGGTTGGTTTGAAAATCAGAGCCCTCACTTTGGTGTACAGACCTTCCTTCCCCAGCAGGAAGGAGTAGAAGGCCATGTGGTTGATGCTGAGGTAGAGGAGGCCCTGCCGAGGCACCCGGCCCTTCCAGCAGCAGCACGAGTAGTACGTCACCAGCTTCTCCGACGACGGGAGGCCGAAGCGCAGCTCGAACTTCACCAGCGCCTCCCTGAACTTCTCCGGGTCGTCCTCCTGCGCCGCCTGTCGGCCCCGGGACTCCTCCGCGATGAGGCCCTGCAGAGGAGGCAGGTCGCACTGATTACTTCAGATTTTAGCTTTTCTTTTTTCTTTTAAACTTTATTTTTAGGAAGTCATTAGTTTTATATTACATATGGGGAAATAAGACTGAAAAGTAAAGAACATTTAAAAAAGGCACAGATGGAAAGGTCCTTTTTGTTCTATTTGCCCACAGTCTTTCCTTCATATCAAAACAGGGCGAGCGCCTTCTCATTTAGGTGTACAATAAGCATTAAGAGTGTATATCGAGTAGGACCTTAAGGGATACTAAACTCAAACAAAAACAAAACACAATCAATCATATTAGTAATTATTAACTGTGTCCTGTTGTGACGAGGGGCCACTTATTCCAGATGAGCTCAGATTTTAGCTTTTCGTCGTCATATAATCTCCACATGTTTCACTCTGATCCAACAAACACTAAATCATCTACTCTAAACTCTCTTTGTAAATATATCTCATAATAATCACACCTTGACTTTTCCTTTGACAAAGCTGGCGACATCCTCCTTGTTCTCAAACACAGACAGAGAGTGAAGCAGGTTGTGGACCAGCCAATCCCAGTGCTTGTTCACCTCCTCTATGGCAGCCCCTGAAGGACAAAGAGATAAAAACAAAAAACAGAGAGGGGGATTTACCAGCTAGTGAATGAATCAGCTGAGGGAAACACAGAAAACTTCCCAGGAAAATCCCAAAGCAGATGACAATAAATAAAAAGAGATGAAAGAAGGAGGACACAACTTGATGGTTCAACTCACCGCTGGCGATGACCCAGCTGATCTGGGAGCCGGGGACCTGGAGGAGGATGCGGAAGGGGGTGACCCGGGCGTTCGAGTCCAGCACCGTGTCCAGAGCTCCCACCAGGAGACCTGCAGGTCGGACAGAAAACAGGAATCATACCGAACATTTACATGTAAATTAAAACATTACATGAACAACACAGAGATTATTACTACACGTATCCAAAGTCACACTAATGTAAGTCCACTAACTTTGTGGTACTGTCTATACTCTGCAGCACAAAGAAAAGATGCAACAATGCAATGAGAGCAGTATCTAGATATTACACAGCAACACACTAAAATCCTCCACAATGCATTAGGAGTGAATTGTTGTTACATATGTATTGTGTGTAATGTCTATGGGCAGAGCCACTGAGTTAGCATAACTAACCGCACATTATATAATACTTTCAAAAAGTTGAGATAATGAGATAAAGCCCTTCAAATATTAAAAATAATATTAATTTTCTCAGTATTTTATCAGATCAAATCAAATCAAAGTGCTTTGACAGAAAATAATGTGACAGTGAAAATGATAATAATTGATATGTCAACGTGCATCCGTGTAAACAGAGCAGAGCTACTGCAGACACATAATGTGGAACAGTATAAGTTTTATTACATGACACTATACTATGTTTATGATCCATAAACTAATTCAAATATAAACATATTCAATTAACACAACCACAGTGATATAACTATATATCTATGTGAGTGTTGTTTTTCAGCCTCTCTTTCTGTCCCTCACAAAGGACGGAGAGGTCAAGAGTTCACGTGATACTTCACAGATGGACGACACAAGTACAGCAGCAGCTCGACAGCAGCTCAGCGAGGACGAGAGGACGGGAGGACGAGAGGACGGGACATCTCATGTTTTAGCAGAGCTGTTGAAATGTACTGACACTTTTTAAAGCAACAGCATCGATTTATTAACCTCTGTGCACTGGAGTTTAGGATGAGGATTCATTTTAGATGTGACTGACTTTAAGTTAAACGTACTGTTTATCATGGGGCTTCGTCTGTTTCTGTTACATTAATATTAATCACATTTCTGTTGTTTAATATTCAGATGGTAATGTCTCTATCATTTTTAGATTTAAATTCTGAGTTGACAGAATATATTACACCAATTTATGTTACATTTTATGTCTTTTTAATCATGTAAATGCTGTCAAGGCTCAAATATTCAACAAAATTACAGATCTTTTCAGTTTTTTAAAATCAGATTAAACCAGATATCTGTGTGGTTTGGATCGTTGGTTGACCAGATCAAGACACCAAAGATTTTCTTTGCGTTTTACAGATTAATTGATTATTCAGGAAGATAATATGACACCTCGTACACTTTTGAAATAGAGCTAATATGATAGCCATGTCAACGTGTCACAGCGATGGAAGCATTTCTGATAACATACATATTTACTCAAAGGCTTAAACAAACAATACAGAGCACTAACACAGAGGCAGAGCTGCAGGGGAGGAAACACTGGTTCTTATCACTGTTTAAACGAGTGGAGGACCTCAGTGTGTTGTCATCACTCAGGTAATAAACTCCTGTCTCTTCAATTAATGCATTTTTTTCAATGTAGCAAATGGAGACGGAGCAGGAAGACACAGATCTGTGCTCTCTCTCTCTCTCTGACAGACTGAAGCATCACGTGACTCCATCACTTGGCGAGCCATGACTAATGTCCGTCACGCCTCTCCAATCACAACTCTGCATAGTGGTCCTTTAAATTCTGCATTTCCTGCTCTGACACAAGCTGACAATATTCTGCATTTTTTTTTTTTAAATGCTTCAGATTACAGAAATAAAATTGTCTCAGGAAGGCAACAAAAAAACAAAACAAAAAAACACTGAAGCATCCTGACAATGACACATCTAGTTTAAACATGACCCACGGTTTGAGCATCAGTGTTGGTTTAGTGCTCATGTTTGGTTCTGAGTGAAGAGACACAAAGAATGCATGTGGTCTGAGTGTGGTGGCATGTGACTGGGTGTGGAGGCTTTTTGGCTGCTTGTCTTTTTGTTTTCTTCTTGGACATCATGTTTAAGCTCTAAAAACTTTAACTTTACATAAAGACTGAGCTCAGTGTGTATGAAGCTGCTCTGGGTAAAAATAAATAATAAACTTCTTTAACTTTTCTGACTCAGTCTCAACTCCCAAATTATTTCAAGGGATAGTTCACCCAAAATTAAAATTTCACTTGTTATCTACTCACCCTCATGTCGACTAAGGGCTGGGAGAAGTTTCAGAGTCCTCCGTGCCTTCTCGGAGTTACAGGGGGGCTCGGCGCAACACTGCATGTCCATATAACGGTAGCAAACGGGGCTCTTTTCGGAACAATTTCTCATGTTGGGGCTTCAATACAAGAGGGACATTACAGACGAGCACTATGGAGGTATTTGGATGTTTTTTGGTGTGTCTTTTTGGACGAAGAAAAGTGAGCCCCGTTCGCTACCGTCATATGGACATGCAGTGCTGCACGGAGCCCCGCTGTAACTCAGAGAAGGCACAGAGGACTCTGAAACTTCTCCCAACCCTTAGGCTAGTCGACATGAGGGTGAGTAGATAATGAGTGAAATTTCAATTTTGAGTGAACTATCCCTTTAAGATAAAAGGAAAACACTCACACAATATGACAAATATATATAATATACAGTGAAATGCTCACATATGTTTTTAATATTTTCATTAAGCACAGCTGCAGTCCATCAATAATATCAGATGAATTCAATCAGATGATGAGTTAGTTATAACTTTTTGGACATTAACTTTTTTTTTTTTTTTTTTACCATTTTCATCCATTTAAAATGTGTCTGGCTCTATAATAACATGAAAAAATAGAGTCTGAAGCGTTTCTGACCCAAAACATTACACACTCTTGTTTTGGTGATAATAAATTATTGCTGCTGTTGGTGTGCAGACTTTCCTTTTTTCTATAATAACGTCCCCCACTACATGACAGTTATTATGTTAACATAACTGCTGCAGGGAAAATGTCTTACATCAGCTTGGCTCTTACCCTGTACACTGAAGCATGAAGATATAATGAATGATTGGTAGTTTTTAATCATGATCAGTGTTGGGTATAGTTACTTTTGAAAGTAGTTATTACCAATGAAAAGGGGAATCAGTTACGTTACGGCATGAATAAAAGTAACGCTGAGTGTGTGCAGCCAAAAATTAAAAGGATGCAGCGCCTGACATGTGGTGACGTAGCACGAGGACCACAGCCTCTTTTAAATGCACTGAGTCCTGACGAATAGTCATCCAACCAAATTAACTCTACAGGATAACAATAACAGGAAAGACAGTCAGAAATATGCAACATAGCGTGTTTTTTTTTTTTTTTGATCGCAGAACTGATCAAAATTCAGTTACCGTGAATCTGGTACGGCTTCACTACTCGATCTGTCTGAAGTTTGAACGAGTGGCACGTGTGGAGAGGAACTTTCACAGACGTGAACAGGACTTGTGTGTAAAAAAAGTTTTTTAAAAATGCGGTTAAATGTGGTATCACACTGCTGCTACGGCAGCTATGGAGTAGAGTTGGGCTGGACTTGAAGCTGTAACTTACTGCCGTTTCAAGAGGGAGCCTGCCTGAAACAGCAAGCACTGAGAGCCGGCCCGGGCTGCTTGTTGCTGCTGGAGAAGCAGGTCCGTACGTGGAGCTGATTCATGTAAATGGGCCCTTTAAATTTTTTTTTTTTTTTTTATCACCAACGCAGAGTGTTTTTACCGTTATGTTCTTGTCCTTTTCGCTGGCGAATTGAAACGCACACACACAGGCAACGTAGGTCGGCAGGACCAAAGCCCTTCTAGGCACGTCTCTGGCAGGACACAGACGCATCACAGCGCTGCGCCTCGGCTGACACATCCGCAGGTTGCACAGTAGTCTGTCTGACAAAAAGCAGGCTGCAGTCGGGATTTTCCTTTTTTCCTATATCCGGCGAAAAGTAACGGATTACAGTTATTTGTTAAAAAATAACTAAGCTGCAGGGAAAATGTCTTACATCAGCTTGGCTCTTACCCTGTACACTCGAAAAAAGTAATTAAAGTACTCTAACGCGTTACTTTGTAACGCGTTACCCACAACACTGATCATGATATACATAACGATGACAAACCTCCTTTGGACGTCTGCCAGCGGCTGATTCACTACTAGCTTGTGCGTGACCTTTTGAGGAAGGCACAAGTTACTGTAGTGTGTTTAGTGTATTTTACAACAGTCAGGTCCACACACACTCACAGACTTTAGACAGAGCTCCAACTAATTCACTCATGAGTCATAGTTCAGGACCAAACTTTGAGATTTATTTCCAAGACGGTTTGATGCTATTCACCCCGTTTCAGAGGAAGCTTTATCAGGCCGATCAGCTGAGTGCACCACAGCTAATCACCCGCCTGCATGTCAAAAGTTATGACTGGACAGATGGGGGCAGCCGGTTGTTTGTTTGTCTTGTGGTTACAGGTGGTTCAGACAAAAAACCACACAAAAACTAAAAAAAGAGACACATGAGATCTCAGAGCAGAGGACGAGGGAGCGGTCTCAGCTGAGCTCATCATGGTTGTCTGACTAAAAAACCTGCAGTGAAGCAGCAGAACCACAGCTACCGACCCTGAGAGGATTTCATCAGAGCGGGATGCTGTTGAAACAGCTTTAGAAAGTGTTTTTTGTTTATTTTATATCACGAAAATGTCAAATATCAGTCACAAGCCTCCTTTCAGGTGGAGAAGTGTAAATATAATCTCTCCTCCCACCCCTAAGCAGACGCCTCTGGCTCTCAGCCAAACGTAAACCACATCTTAAGAGTCGAAGTCGACCTGCCTGAAGCCGAGCACCCGGCAGCCTGGCAACACAAAACCATCCGTCTGTCACCACAAAGCCCAGGAGGGGTTCACACACTGCTGAACTTTCCAGAAGTGAAGGAAGAGGAGAAGAGAAGAGGAGTCGATATGAATCATCGCCTTTCTCTCCACAGCACAGCACAACACAGCTCTGCTCTGCTTCGACTGTATCGTCTGCTCTCATCTAACTGAATTAGCTCTCTGCCCCTTTCTCTCGTCCTGCTTTCAGAGCAGAGCGTTAAATCAAGAGGAACAGGTTGAATACACAAACATTAAAGGCTGTTTGCTGGCTGGAAGTGAGTGTTTCAGCTCTATAGAGAGAAAATATTTGGTTAGAAATAATTTTTAAAAAAGCAGCAAAGACTGGTATGAAGGGAGTGATCTGCTGCAGATGTTTAGTTGCAGGGTGTGATAGCAGCTTCTGCTTTTATCTTAAACAGCTGGAAACTTAAGAGAGATCTCCGTTGTAAAACAGACGACTCAGCTCCTCCCGTGCAGCAGGAATGCCAAAGTAAAGGTCATTTAATTAGTTCATTTTAAACGCCGGGACAACAGGACTTGACCTTTGACCCCCTCTCACTATGGAAACCGAGGGAACAAACAGACACACACGGGGTAAAAAAGCTCAACCAGGAAGTCCCTGCTCTATTTCTCGTCTCTCTGCTGCTTCATTATTATGATGAGAAGAGCTGGTTTCATCACAGGGAAGAGACCGTGTGTGAGTCGAGCTGGTTTTAATGATATGAAACGTCTGTCACTCGTCACATAAATCTACTGGAGAGCCCCGGCTCCGAGTGTGACAGCAAATCCTGTTGTCCTGATACAAAACACAGAGAGGAAGCGAGACAGAGGAAGCAGCAAACAGGCCACAGCGGCGGGAAGCTGTCGGACCCACCACAGCTGCAGCAACCAGCATGTGCACACACACACACACACACACACATTTCTATTGTTATAATAATGATGATAATAAATGATAATAATGAAGGAGGGATTGAACTTGTTCTGCAGGTTTTGAATGGTCTGAATCATTATAAGAGGATTTTCACCTCCACACCATCACCATCCCAACTGATCCCAAAACCTGTAGTTGTCCCACAGGAAATTACAGTGAGAGGTCTGTTCCCACACGCGCACACACACACACACACACACACACACATTTATTGTCTATAGAGAGGAGACTGAACTGACAAGTTTAGGGATTTTTCACTGCACTACTGCAACTACAACTACAACAACTACAAAACAACTAAATATCCTTATTAATTTACTTTTTTTTTTTCATTTTAATAGATTTGAATAGTTAATAAACTATCAGTGTAACTAGCCTGCATAATATGGAGGTGATCATTTCCCACATTTCAGAAGAACAGATTTACTTTGTTAGCATTTTAGCTTGACAAGCCTCAAAAAGGACAAATCACTTGTCAGGATTAATGTTCGATCCACTAATCTGTTAATTACCTTGGCATTTAAGCTCCATTATGAAACTTGTGCTGTTTTCCTGAACAAAGTGATGTTATTATATTGTTTCCTGACAGGTTGAGGAGCTGAGAAAAGCTAAAGGATCGTGTGGCCTATATAAGCCTGACTTAGATAAACCTCAATGTTTATTCTGTTCCGCTTCATAAATCAATGAATTAGAGCCACACTGGTCTCATACTAATACAAGTCTGGTTTAGTTAACATTTACAGCAGGGTGTGGCTTTATATGAATGAATCTGTCACAACAAGTCCAAATGTACAGAAGACACAGGTTTACGTAGGAAGACGACCGACTTAACAGGACTTTGAAACCGTTAATTTACTGACATGTCGACACCTGACAGTAGAAAAAGTGGAAAATAAAGTAAATTAAATAAACATAAAGTCTCAGTAGCTTTGTTCTTTTAGTCTTGGCTCTTCTGACTGTAACAGTGAGACTGGTTTGACTTTTGACCCGTCCCTGCTCTACATGCACACATCGTCTCACACAGGTGCGGTGCCTCTCTCGGTTCAGAGACCCGTGTTGTTCGACACTGTAAGAGGAAGTGAGAGTGTTTGTTGTGAAGCAGAGGGGTGTTTATAGATATTATCGATTATAGAAACTAGTGTTGTGCGTCTGATGGGGTGGTAAGTCTTGAGCTGAGCTGAACTGAACCTTGTGGTTTGGAGCTGGAGCCTGATAAAGGCCAAGTGTATACACCTGCCACATAGTTATAATGATGGTTATAGTGATGCACAGGACCATGTATCTGGAGAAGGGGCTTCTTATTGATTATAAAAAATCCAGGATTTCCTTAAAGTCTGGTTTTAAAAAGTCTAGTTAACTCTTCTTCTTTTTTTGCACATTAAAGCTTTATATTTATTTTTATGTGATTAATACAGTCGCACATCTAAACAAGCACTCCTGGTTTGTTGTTTGTAGATGATAATTTCCATTATCCAAGTTATTTCCTCTTCAGTAAAACTATACAGATCTGAAATTATTCTTGTTGTGTTTGTCTTGCTATGGACCCTGAGTCTGAAATAAAGATATATTCTGTTAATCTGGTTAACTCTTAAATTCCTGTTAGGACCCCCAGCCACCTCGGACACACCCCCTGAACTCACCCCCCTTGTTTACCTGCTGGCTCTGTGAGGCCTCGTCCATTTTTTCACCTGTTCAGTTCTTTTCCTCACTGGCCTCTACAGTCATTGTTTACCTGTATTGGAGTGTGTAAGTGTGTATGTGTGTGTGTGTGTGTGTGTGTGTGTGTGTGTGTGTGTGTGTGTGTGTGTGTGTGTGTGTGTGTGTGTGTGTGTGGCCTCTCCTGTGTTTCTTGTGTTGTGTTGTTTGTGTTGTACTGGTGGTTGTTTACCTGTGATCCTGCCGGTGGACTCCCCGTGTCCTCTCCTCCTCTGCAGGAGGAAGAAGTCGTTGCTCCTCTCGGTCAGCCACAGCTTCAGAGCGTTTTTCAGCAGAACTTCCTCCGGGTTCAGCCACATTTCGTCCGCCGGCAAAGGGAGGGACCGGGAGGGATCGAGCCCAGTCCGCTCCGCTCCGCCGTCTCCGTGTCCTCAACTGCGCGCGTGTGTGTGTGTGTGTGTGTGTAAAGTTGTGTGTGTGTGCCGGTCCTGCGGCTCGATATCGGTCCTTTACAGCGGCGGGGTTTCGGGCTGGTCCATGACGGTCCTGCGCTCCCCCGGACAGCTGCAGGTCTGCTCTGCTCTGCTCTGCTCTGCTCGGACTTCCTCGCCTCACGTCTGCTGCTGCTGCTCCCTCACGCCCGATTTGCAGCAGCTGTATCTGTACCATAGACACCAGACCCAGATCGTCTGTGTGAGGCGATGACTCACTCTGTAGCGGAATCCGGTCTCACCAAAGACAGACAGCTAGGCTCCCAAACTGGAGTGATTTTACAAGAATAGTTTTGTTTTTTTTCGATCCTATTTCACATAATAACAATAAGTATATTTGAATGGTTTTAGGTTCTTCAAATGTAAAGACAATAATCACAATATGAACCAACCCCCATTCGTTTTCTCCAACAGTAAAAAAAAAAAAACATACAGGCCAACTGAGAATTATAACTAAAGCCCCAGATACTGGTACAGCCACACGCAGAGGAAATAACACTTTATAATAAGTACACACTATTAAGCATTAGTTAAGCCTTAATAAATACTGAATTCGTCATTTATAACGCATGAATAGCCTACTCATTAGTATGTAGGCTAGTTCATAAATACAGTCAGTGTTTATCAGTGATGAGTAAAACATTTTTAACTGTGTTTATAAACCACATACTAATGAGTATTCATGTGTTATAAATGATGAACTCAGTATTTAATGCTTAACTAATGCTTAATAGTGTGTACTTATTATAAAGTGTTCCCGAAATCTATTGATGAGTTTAAATCCCTTGAACCCCCCCCCCCCCCAATGAGAAGGAAATGTCTTTTTATTATGAAGGTTTGGCTTCTGCAAATCATTATTATTTCTCAATTGACTTGACTATACTGGCCATGTTTAGTGGTGTCTTGATTTGTTCATAAAAGTTCAAAACACTAAGATAGTAGCCTATTCATTACCATGAAATCTTAGAAATGGTAATAAAATAAAATGGTAGAGGTACAAAGAATTACAGAAAATCCAAAAAAGCTTGGAGCAAATATGGTTCATTACATCCGTTTTCAAGTCCAGTGGTGAACCCTGCAATACCTTGGCTGAGTTTTCTTGTGTAGATAAATTTGAATTGGATATTCAAGTAAATCCTTTGTTTCATTATTATAATTTTTTTCTTTTTCCCCCTTTCTTTGAAGGGGTGGGAGTAAGGATATCACAGGTAGCAACAATTAGCTATATACAATAAATGGCAAAACACAAGGCTTAGGTTTAAGATGTAAAGCTAAAAGTGTATAAGTCAATTCATGTAGGCCTATAGATATATTGCTATTAGGAGAAGGAGTAGTAGTTTTACACATAACCAACAACAACCACAGCATCAGGTCATTGTGGCTCATGAAAAACAGGGTCGAAGTGAGAGCTCTTCTCTTTTTTTCTTCCTTGTCTTCCGCATTTCACCAACTTTCCCTTCCGCCAGTTCCGGCTGAGATCCACTGGCCCTGCTGTGATTGGCTGCTGGGCTGACACACTGTTCAGGTGTTCAGTGCGATTATTATCACACAAAGGCTTTTTGTTGTTCAGTCTATTCACTAAAAAAGACAAAGACGGAGACTGCAGGATCAAAAATATAACCTGTCCGTTCCCGCTGTTTTTGATCCTATTGATGATGAGAACTGAATGGATGAAACATATAATTATTTGAGTTTTAAATGTAAAGACTTTAGTTGGTGTAACACCCATGGTGGTTTAGGTTAGATAAGAGCTGTTGAACCCAGATGAAGGAAACATAGCAGCTGATTATCACTTCTAATGGTCAGTGTTAAAATAGACCGGGGTGGGGTTTCTAGGCACTAATAAAAATAGAAAATTAATAACTTTCCAGCTGCTCCTTAGAGGTTTGGACATTTCCAAATCAGCCTGAAAACAGTATTCAGGTGTGAGGTTAACCACTGAAACAGGTTTTTGTTGTTGTTGTCGTTCCTCATTTTCATACTGGCCCTGGGAAGATCTGTTTCCAGATTAGTTTCAGTGTTGTGTAGCCTATCTTATGTTTGTGTTCAGTCAGGAAAGACTGTGGAGCAACTCAGAGAGCAGGGTGGGGGGGGGTTGTACCAGAAAGACTGTTTAACTGTTGAAGTCCTCCACTTGATTTATTTAACTCAGACTGATGAAGTCTTATCTCGACTGCAGATAAACTGTGAAATGTGTTTTTACACAGAGTGGCTGTGGATTATCTCCAGTCATTTATCAGTGAAAGTGCATTATAGCCACTTCCACTTACAGAAATGTTTGACGATTACGATCAGAACTGGTTTCAGAGCTCATGAGAAAGAGAGACGGGCAACAATAGAAATGACAATTAAAGATGAATGTTTTCTCGTGTTTACCGGGAATGTATTTCTAGATCTTTCAAAATAAAACAATCACTCACACTGTTGCAAAAGTTATTCAAAGCCTTCTCTGTGTCATGAGCTAATCATTTGCTTGGCTGGATCAACCCATCAGCAGACCCCAGGCCAAAAATCAGACCCATACACACACACCCACACACACACACACACACACACACACACTGTCCATTGTGTATAATCACTAAGCTCCTGTTAAGCTCAATACACATCATCCTGCACAATGTTTGACCAGGGAACTCACCACCAGTGCTCCAGCTGAAATAACACTATTTGGCCCAGCGATCTTTGTGATCATTTATTTGTGTGAATATCAAACATGTTGGTCCATGTAAACTAAAAATAATGACGTGTGGCAAAGAGGCCCTCAACACGGCACCATTAGGTAACACCCCTGGGCCTAAACTTAGATGACATGTGTAACTTAAGTGCTGCAAATTCCCTGGGAAATCTGCCTTTAATTAAACAACCGCATTCAATTGAAATGCAGTGACCCCACCCATTGATCCTCAGTGGGATCTGCAACATATCAAATATCAATTTGATTCCTCATGAATGTGTAAAGTGAAGTGTGTGTGTGGCATTTTTAACTTAGCCTACTTAGACCCATCAAAACCACGTTTACAGTGACTGAATTTGAACCTTTGCAGATCATCAATGCTCCATCTTGTGGTTAGTAATAATAATAGCATTGCAGAGCTGCCACCAACAGTTATCTCAAGTGTTCAGCACACACAAGTGCCAAAAAAGTAGTGAAATGTGCTCATTATTAAGGTATCAGTTGACTTTATTATCTAAACAACTGTCGGTTAGTTTTCTGTGAACCATCAGCTCAATTCAGCTGGTTGTGTGTCTAAAGTAAAACTGACATGTTTGGTGGGTGGACCCATAGACATACATACATAGGCTGCATATATGTCTATGGGTGGACCAGGATTGGAACAAGTGTTTTCAGCCTGCAGCCCCCCCAGGAGGTGACTCTGGTCACGGAAACTTTACTGGATAATCTGTTGCACAGCCTGTCTTAATGTATACAATACAATGACCTGCTGTGGTTGGTTGTATAGTCTATGTTGTATTCAGTCCATCTGTCTAGTACACTGGGCTGTTTTGATCATGATCAATGATTTTTCCATGCAGGAAAATACATTAAGATAATTATAATGTTCAGTAAATGTAGAACAAATTGTTTTACTCACTAGTTGACTCACTAGACGATGATGTCATTCATCAGCCCACACCCTCACTGATGTAAAATTATAAAATAAAACAACAAACCAAAATAATAGTGTTGTTTTTTTTCTTGTGTTACTTCTTATAGATAAGAGGAATGTCGTGTTGTGTATGTGTGTACGACTGTTCGTGTGTGTGTAACACCAAGCACCTGTTTGGGTCTCTGGTTTGAGCCACAAATGGAATGCTGCGCTCCGACTCCTTATTTGGTCATATTGAGCCTCAAGAGGAAGTTGGTGTCACTTTTATTATTGTCCGACCCGCAAAGCTGATGTTCCCTGTCTTATTAAACGTCAATTACATGGCGTAGCATCCCAAAAAAAAGACAAATATATATTGATTCATTCTTTCTAGATTAAAGTGACTAAAATATACCACTGGACGCATTGTGTGTGTGTTTCGAGAAAGCCGTAGGTTCGTGTTTCCTGCCGGACTCAGTCGACGCGCGGTCCTTCTGTTTCCGTGTGTGTGAGGAGAGCGGTGTGATTTCAGAGAGGAGACTCTTATCTGTTCAAGATGCAGGTTGGTACAGCTTTATCAGACTTTTAAACACCGTGGTTTAACGTCGGAGAACTAGATACTATAACAAAAGCTCGTTGTCGACCAAGTTTATCGAGATAATTTCAGAGCAGAGCCGTGAAACTTGTCTCAGTAGAGGAGCTGGGCGTTTCTGTTAGCTAGCCGAGACACAGACCAACACTAAAGACCGTGAAAATGACATTAACTCGAACTAAAACTGAACTACTTTGTGATTTATCGATTAGAAAATTTGCTAACAAGGGCTTTAAAACTTTAACAGTGATACAGCGATAGTAGAAATGTTAATATCCTTTGATTTATTTCGAGACGAAATGTTCAAATTCTGACTGTTGTCCAATAATAACATTAACACAGTTTTCCAACCGTCCAGTAAGTTAAAGGAAAGAACTGGATAAGTAATAGTAATCCTATAATTTAAGTTCCCCTTAAGTTTCCCCTTAGCTTCTAAATCGGAAGTTGTGACTCATCGTCGCAGTGTCCAAAGGAGAGAAGAGCAGAAAATCCTCCCATTATTAAAATATCTGTATTTTGCTTTAAAAAGAAGAAGATCTGTTTACAATGTTTTGTTTTCTACCCAGGACCCAAATGAAGACACAGAGTGGAATGACATCCTGAGGAAGAAAGGTATTCTTCCTCCTAAAGAGACACCTAAAGAAGATGAGGAGGAGGAGCAGCTGGCCCTCCAGCAGTCTGTCGGTAAGTTGGTATAAGTGTCAGTATTTTAATCGTACTGTATTTAATAGTAGAGATGTGTGTTTCCGATATACAGAATTTGTTTTCACAGTTAAAACTTACACTGTAGTTTGTGTTTTGTTGCAGCTTAATTAACCATGAAAAAATGAAGCATAGAGACATAGTGGTTATTACTGTTTTAGTTATTTCCATTATTATGATATTACAGTTGTTAACACCTTTATTGAGGGTATTGTTGTTATTATTTTCACTACGTTAACAGTATATACACATGGTTCTGGTCTTTCTCTCTTTCTTCCCCACCCATATTTTTTCCTGTTAAAAATGAGTTTGCTCACTGTGGGAACTCACTCTGGTTGTTTTCAGTGTTTGATTATTTACTGAACGTGTAAATCTCAGCTGCTGCTTCTGCTGTCGTTTCTCTGAACAGTTAAAACATATGAGGACATGACACTGGAAGAACTGGAGGAGAATGAAGATGAGTTTGGTGAGGAAGATGAGGCCGCCATTGAGATGTACAGGTGAGTGGTGTAGCGACTCGCGAGTCTGATATATATGTGATTGATCATAAAGTATATTTGTTTTTTAATTTGTTATATTCGATGGTTTCTAAACCCTAAGCATTTAAGATCAAACTGATGTGATGTTATTGTTTGTGTTTGCAGACAGAAGCGTCTCGCAGAGTGGAAGTCGACTCAGATGAAGAACGTGTTCCACGAGCTGGTAGAAATCTCAGGCCAAGACTACGTCAAGGAGGTCAACCAGGCTGGAGAGGGCATCTGGGTGGTGCTGCACCTCTACAAACAGGGGTAGGTCACCCAGAGAACTGAAATTACCCAGTTACATTAGGAGTTATATGATATGTTGAGTATTTTGGATGCTGTTTTCTTTTAAGCTGCGGGGAGATTAACTATTTTTAAGTTGATGTATCTTAATGTGTAAAAAGAAGACATGTATCTTGTCTGAGTTGAGTTTCTTTTATGCCTTAAAATCATATTTTGGACATAAGGGGATTAGCAGCAGCAGATAATGATGTATGTATTGGCTGTCTATGTGTTATAGCTGTTAGACTCAAGCTAGTCTATCTCCAGACAAGATTGTTTTTCTTTATGTAAAAAAAAAGCTGTTTTAGGAAAACTTTAATGAGTGTACATACATTGATTGGTGCTAAATGATGAGTCAGTTTATGGATTAAATAAATGACAGAAAATCTGCAACAATGTTAATTCAGTTTTATCAATGATCAAACAAAAATGTCAAGCATTTTCTTGTTCCATCTTCTTAAATGTGAATATGTTGCTTTTCTTTTTCTTTTCTTTTCTTTTTTTTAAATTACAAATTGAGTATCTGTGTCTTGGTGGAGATCTAATAATCAGTTTGTAGAAAATCACTTCAGCCTACTTCGAGTTTGTGACAGGAACATTTCACTTCTCCTCAGACCCCTTCAGGGCAAACGAACACTGCAGCACTAATAAGTTCTCCATCCATCTTGTTTCCCAGCATCCCTCTGTGCACCCTCATCAACCAGCACCTGAGCATCTTGGCCAGGAAGTTCCCCCAGACCAAGTTCCTCAGATCCATCTCCACCACCTGCATCCCCAACTACCCCGACCGCAACCTGCCCACCATCTTCGTCTACTTTGAGGGCGAGATGAAGGCTCAGTTCATCGGGCCTCTGGTCTTCGGAGGCATGAACCTCAAAGTTGAAGGTAAGGATGGGAGGGATGTTGTTCACTTAAAGGGACAGTTCAACATTTTGGCAAATTGGCCCATTGCCATAATACCTATAGTTTTAGGAGTAGGTTCGTTACCTTAATTGTCGGTGCAAGCTAGCTGCTCAGAGGAACGTTACAAGTTGTTTTTGAGGTAAATTCATGCCAAACCGCTGATGCGCGTTTCCTTCAGGGACAGTTTTTCTGCAAGCAGTCTCTGCATTTGCCTCTAAAACAACTCTGTGTGGTAACGTTATGTTATTATCTCATAGCGTGGTGAATGTGCAGGTCACAACTTGTCCACCAGAGCGTTGTGGAGTTGTTGGATTGTGTATTTGATGAGTTTGATGAGGGAAACCAAGAAATCCCATGAGCCTCCGTAGCGTAGCTCTGAGCAGCTTGCTGCTTTGCCCCGCCGTTCTAAAAATAGCTTGCACAGACAATTAAAGGTAACAAACCTACTGCTAAAACTATAGGGATTATGGCAAACAGATAATCACACGCTTTATATTATCATCCTACTTCATGAATGAGAGTTCCTAACTGGTCTCGTCTCTCCTGCAGAGCTGGAGTGGAGGTTATCAGAGAGCGGGGCGGTGAAGACAGACCTGGAGGAAAACCCTAAGAAACAAATTGAAGACAAGCTGATGTCATCGATCAGATCTTCGCTCCCGACACGAAAGGACAGTGACTCTTCAGACGAGGACTATTAGGAGACAGTAAAAAAAAAAAAGTTTTAAAAAATCACTGTTACTCCAAACCAGACAGACCATGTGACTGGCTGCATGTGGGGAAGAAACACTGAGAGGACCCTGAAACATCTGGAGATGCTCTATCAGCAAGTACATTTCATATTTAAACCATGTAGGTGGCGCTGTTACGCAGGGCTCAGTCCAGCTCAGGGGAACTCTGACAGGACACTTGGCCGGAGGGAATCGAACCCATGACCTTGTTGTTGAACCCTCGCTTCATGTACATCTCCTCGGGGAGACGTGGTGACGTGGTGGGGGAAAACAGCACAACAGTCGCCCCCTTTGTGTAATTTGAACACCTGAATCTTTACAAAAGCATCAAAGACAAATTTAAATTTTTTTTATTATGTTTCATGGTAATTTTTGTCACAAAACGTACATGTACCGTACCTGTTAAATTAAATGTGAGTTCACCTCTTTGCCACAACAATCGTTGCCCAGTTTTTCCCTAAGTGCTCTCTTTTTTTTCTTTCTTTCTTTTTTTTTTGGACTCTGTGTCACTGAGTATAAAACCCTCCCTTCACAGCTTGTTTCGTCTGTATTTCACGACAGCTCTTGTTTAACAGTGCAACATGCTCGAGGACATTTTTACACTGACTTACACCAATTGACATTTGGAAGCAGGAAGACACATGGCAGCCATGACAGTGCAGTTCTATATATATATATATTTCCATCTGTACAATAATTTATTTTCTGTTTACAAAAACTCTGCTGGAGATGCGTCGCTCCATCAGTTGATGTTCGGGGGGAGGCGTGACGTCCAGAGGAGACGCTGCCCTGCTGCTCGTCTGTTCTTCGTCACATTCTTCTTTTATAACATCGGCTGTGGCAGCCCTCAGATCTTCTGTTTCATTACCCAGACGGAGAGAGAGAGAGAGTCAGTGATAAATGAAACCTGAACAGTGACGTCAGTAACACTGTCGTCACTGTGTCTCCACTCCTTTTTTTTTTTTTCTACCTGAGTTGAGAAGTTCCTGAAAGGATAAACTCTTTATAGAGCAGAGGAGAAATGGTGGAATGTGAACGATTCATGTAAAAGGGGGCCATGAAATACCAAATTTAGATCAGACTTCTCAGTAATTTTTGCTTCTGAAATAATTCAGGAAGTTGTGAAATGTGGGTACCGGTTAGATTAGATGGATTAGATATGAAGAATTTCATCACTTTCATATCAGTGAAATACAGGAACACAGGAAACAAGTGTCAACACGTACTTCAAAAACTACATAAAGCTCCATGTTGTAGCTTCTACACTTTCATATTTGTTACACACAGTGATACACAATGTGATTAGAGGTGCAGGGCTCCGTCATATGTTCTCTAACCGCTCGGCCCCACAGGTCGCATTAAGTGTTTCCCTCTAAATGTTGACCTACCTAGTGTTTTGATTTAGACGATGGATCATCTTGTAAAAACACACACACACACAGCAGCATTACAGTTTAGGTGAATGAAACTTAAGTTTTCTCACCAGAAGTAACACTTTCTTTCTCCTCTGGGAAAGTTTGGGCGAAAGTCGCATCAGAGGGTGAACGGAGTGAGACTGGAGGAGAAAAAGAGGTTTCATATTAATGATCTGACTTGCTGGAAGTGGAGTGTCATTAATGTTTGAGACTGTCAAGATTTACAAAGGCACCAATTGAATATAATGACATACAATGACAAGGGTTTGCATTGTTAAAGGTCATGTTACAGTTAGTGTAAGTACAAAACGTCACACACTGGGATTACCTGCAGTCAGGTGGGTTTAATTCTAATATTACTAAATACTTAAAGCTGAAAAAGTCTGGTAAATTAACTGATTTATTGCAGTAATTTTATGAAGCTTTGCCTTCAGTTATTATCTTATTCACCTCTGCTCTAATTTAAATCATATTTTTTTCTTCTACAGTTTCTTATGGACAAAGTTGTTGGTAGAAAAATAATGTACTTGTCAAAGTGGCGTGCTATAAACGAGGGGCCCGAGTGTCACCGACCACCTGCTCTAGTTCATTATCTTTACTCTGTGAGAACCAGCAGGATTCAATTTAACACCAGGAAACCGTGACTCAGTTAAGCAAATTCAATATTTTACACATTTAGACCCGATGACTCAAAATTGATTAATTTGTTCCTCCACTCACCTCTTGCTGCACGGCCCCGACGGAGTTTCGTGCTTTGGAGTAATGGAACAGAAACTGGGAACATAAAGGAGACGTTTGAGAGTCAGTGAGCTGCTGCCGCTGAGAAGTTATTGGACATTAGAAATAAATAAAGAGGAAAACTTACTCTTTTGAACACATTCTGGACCTGTTCCTGTGGAGACACACGCACAACACATTAATAACACCGTTGACTCAACAACACAATCCTTCTCCTCTTACTGCAGAGTTTCTATTACAGTATATCTAACCTCTGGGACCATTTTTTATTTTGTGTGGGTTTTAAAAACGAATGTCTCTTCTGTGTGAATGTCATGTGCTCCTGTCACTGACAACAAACACAAACAGACTTTTGGGATGTGTTGTTAGTTTTCTATCGGCAGCTGGGTGCAATAAACTGAGTGTTTGGTTTGATGCCTGCACATCGATGACAGGTTGCACTGCTGATATGTTTGTTATTTTCCACTGTGATGAGGTTCATGATATCGGTGGCTAAGATAAAGCATGCTGTGTGTGCACGCTGCAACAACATTAGAGGCCTCTGTCTGTCTTCCTGCTGTTGTTTCTCTTATATGAACATGAAAACAATGCTAGTGCATAAAAGGCTGCAGCGTTATATAATAAAACCTATAGACCCTAGCCTCATTACAGAACCACATACTGTAATATACTGATGGAAATATAGTGAAAAGTATAATGAAATGCTTCAAAAGAAGAGCAAAAACTAAGGGGGAAGGAAACTAATGTGCACCAATATAAAGAAGGATTAAGTATTAGAGGGAGCAGACATATAGAAACACACACATGCTAACTCAATAAAAGCAATAAAAAGGGCGACACAGATACAATAAAAAAAAGACAATAAAAAGTTATGACATCACATAAAAGCACATCTATAAAAACAGGTGTATCTGTTGAAAGTATGTACAGTCTCTAATGTACAGGCTCTAAGGTTGTTTTCAGTAAGTGTGATATTAGTCAAGTTCAACAGAGCTGCCATCATCATCAACATCATCTTTGAGCACAGAAATGTGAGAATATTAATATTATTTGGGGTTTTTTTGTGTGTGTGTGTGTGTGTGTGTGTGTGTGTGTGTGTGTGTGTGTGTGTGTTTGCTCTTCACCCACGTCGTTTTGGTCTCTCCACAAAACGTCACTCAGGTCGTCACTGTTGAGGCCGCGCACCTGCAGACACAACAACACAACCCCCCTCTTCAGTTAACATTAGATAACCAACAATAGCAACACCAGGTCGCCAACTTACACTGAACATCTGCACAAGACTGGACCTATGGATTCATTCTTTGGTCTATTAATATTTTATCTGAAATGCTGTAAACAGACCAAAGGTGTGACAAGATGATCACACGAGGCTACGCAGCCGCAGCCACAAGACGCTGGTTAACCACTCTTCATTCATGATTTGTGACGTGACAACTCTAAAACCACCACACTGCATCATTCTGACCACGTGATAATTTACAACCTGACAATAATTCATCATAAGGGCTCCAACATCATTCATAGAGATGCGACCAAAGGAGTAAAACTTACAAAAACATGCATTCAGTTGTCAGAGAGTGGTAAAAATGAGCAGACGATTCCCCACCTGTCTTAACGCCACACCGTCCTCCCACTGATCATAAGGTCTGGCATCTGGACAGAGAGCACATGTGTTAGTCATAATAACATAATAACAGGATATTAAAATAATAAATTCTCACTTGTGCATTCGATCTGAGGGACTTTTAAGTGTATTTGTGTCCCATAGTAGTGAGTGACACAATTCAATCTTCACACAACAAACACAATATTTGCCGCGGTATTGAATTAAAAAACCTGCCTCAGCTTCACAATTACAGATAAGAAAATACATTTTAATGAAAATGTAGCCAGTTTCTAAATTAAAAAACCCTAACCTGCAGTGTCTGGACTCAACATAGTGCTGCACAGTGATTGGTTGGTTCATTGTAGAGGAGCCTCGGCCTCCCTAAGGTTCATCACATCATCAGTGTGAGGTAAACAGCAGCTGGAGTCTTGTTTGGAGTGACCTCCAGTGGCTGAGAGCGACTGTGACGTCCACTTGTTAAATACATGATGAAGTCACTGTCACTGTGAGTGGGCGGATAGATTCACCTTTAACTGAAGACGGCTGTTTTCAGCTTGGCTTTGAGTGGTGAGAGTAACTAAATACATGTACATATACTCTAATACTGAACTTTGATTTTTCTTTTCTTTCTATTTTCTTTTCTATTCTTTCTACTGCATTTGAAAACTATAGTTATTTTGTAGATTCATAAAATGTCTTAAAAATATGATGCAAACCCGTATATGTAATAACAACAATGTATTTCAAATGATTAGAAATTATAATAATCTGCTGTGGGACATTTTGCATAATGACTTCCTTTTGATTCTTAGATAGAAAGAAGAAAGTTGTTCCCAATATTACTGCAGTTTTAAGAAGCCAAAGTTTAAAAAAGAAAATCTGTATCTGTGTAAATTTGAATGGATCATTGAACATATTTACTTTAAAATGTTGTATTTATATTTGTATAGCACATCCTTTTTCCAATTACTCATACTTTATACATGGCTACTGCATGGTAGTGGTTATTGAATAATCAAGCTATTGATAAAAAAACCCATCTGCTATTATTGGAAAATCATGAATAACGAATAATAAATTTGTAGTCATACTTGAAACTACAGTTCTGCATGGTGGGTTGTGATTTACTAGCATGGCATCTTCCTTTACAATGATTTGTCCAGTCAACAGCTGTTGATCAATTGATTATCAGCTATAAACATGTGCAAACATGAAGTCTGTTTGATGATGAATTAAAGAGCCAAATAAACAGCAAAGCAACCACTGATTACCACTTATCTATGAAGCAATAACAAATGAAACAGAACACCAGCTACACATTATAAACCAAGCAAATGTAGGCCTACAGTATGTTTTTATGTTTTACTATAATGTTGAAGGAAGTATTTGGGGTATTTAACATTTAAAATGTTCCTACCATTGCTATTCTATTGTTCTATAATGAGTTGTAACTTTGCATCCTCTGTACATCCATGATTAAACTTAAAATCAAAGCTAAAATCAACAGGTTCATTTGTAAGGGTGATTATCTATAATAACTAATTAACTCCTTGCTTTAATCATCAGTTTAAATAAAAAGTGATCACCCACCTGTTGTCCTCCAGGATCCAAGAAACCAGAGTGAACATAAGATAAAAAGTTGCTGCACAGTTGTCAGAGTCATCTTTCTCTCTCTCTCTTTCTTTTTTCTCTGTGTCCTCACTCCTTTTCCTCTGGACTTTTAGGAAAACCTCTGTCTTGTGTCTCTGCTCGGTTTGGCTCGGTTCGGTTCCGTTCGGCTCTTCTCGGCTCAGCTCGGCTCGGCTCGGCTCGGCTCGTGGATGTGTCTCCCCTCAGCAGCTGTGTGGTGTGACCGCTGTGCCCTCTGCCCGCCGCACTTTAAAAAGCACTCAACTTTTGCGGTCTGACTGGCATCCACTCAGCGGCAGAGGTGACCAATCACACCGCCCCACTCATCAGCACAACCCGCTTGCGCAAATCCAACGCACCCCACCCCCTTCCCCACCCCCATCTACTCTCTCTCACTCCCCCCACGCACACACATACACACACATACATGTTTCTGGGAATACCACAAGACTGGGAATACTGGGCTGTTGTTTTTTTAAACACAACGTGCTGACGTCAGGTGTTTATCATGAGTAATAGCTGTGTGCAACATGGAGGGGAAGTGGATGACAGCCCTGATGAAGAGTTACAATAAAAGTTGTAGAAATACTTCACTTATAGAAACAGATTAAAGCATTTCTCATGTTCAAGAAAAAACAAAACATTTTCTGCTCATGGTCAAAGTTAGGAAATATCAGACCACATGTACACATTTGTTTGAATAGAGAAAGTAATTTGTTGTGTTAGTTAAGAGGGAAGACAAGGTCCATTTTATGCTTCTTTCTTTTTTTTAAACATGATTGAAGTATGGTGGCCCATAGAGCTCAATCCAAAGAAACAAAAGCACTGGGATTTTCACACACAACAGTCTCCAAGTTATTCCTCAGAATTGTAGGATCTTAGCAATTTAAAATTGTTAATTTTTATATACATTTTGATTTAATTTAAGTCGTAGAATTGTTTTAGTGTTTTTTCAACTAAATATCATAAGATTATAGTAGATTTAGTTGACTGTGAAGTGTAAAATGTTAAGTTGTATAATATTAAAGCAGAAGTAAGCAGAATGTTTGTGTTAATATAAGTCTTATAGTTCTATCTTCCGACAGCAATCACTTCTATAGAGTGTTTGGTCTGAAACACGGGTCTGTCAGTCACTCTGCTCTGCTGTAAGCCGAGGAGAAAACTTTCCTTGTATCCTACAACCTTTATCCAATGAGGAGAGAGAACGGCATAAAGGGGCGGTCCTCTCTGTGTGTGCAGCCAAGGGATGCGCGTGAATGTGGTGACGTAGGGACTGCCGGATCGCTTACTTCTGCTTTAAGGCTTGTAGGTGCAATGCCCACAGACATTAATCAAACTGCTATTTGCTATTTGAAAAATCAACATTATAGATTCATTCATATTCAGAGTCACTTTTGTATCTTTAAGCTGCTGAAATCTCAATCTCCTCTTGACTCCTGCACCTCCCGCAAAACTAAATTCGTTCTGTCATCTCATTTTTAATTCATTAACAAAAGTGTCTTTGCTTTACATTTTGTCCTTGTGCATTAGTTTTATTATCGCCTCATTTTCACTGATGAAATTAATACTGGTCGGAAAGAGGAGAAACATTCATGGGTGTCAGCTCTGCATCATTATGTTTGTTAATTTATTAATCTGCACCAACAACCGTAACTAAATCAATGGACTTAGTCATATTTGTATGAGCTTAGTAATTTTGCATCATAATGATGTCACTGTGTTTAAATGAAAGGTAAAGAAAAACATCACTCACTGGAGGACAAATAACGTGTCCTGACTGTGAGTCAGTCAGTTGAGCCAAAGCCTCCGACGACTGACTGTTGTTTTATTTAACCAGTCAGGTAACAGACTTGTGGTCAGGTCGACACTGTATGTTGTTGTGTTCAGGGATTAACTGCTCTGATCGGGTAAAACTAGAGACAGAGCTGCATGTAGCTCCAAGGATTGACATTTAGCGCACAATTGATCTCCTGACCTTTCCACGAAGAGCAAAGGTGACGTGGCACAGATGAGCCTAATGTTAGACTGCTCACTTGCAATGATCATGACAATAACAGACTTACACTGTAAATCTCAGTGTATTACTGTGTCATGTGTCTCTCCCTCTCTTCCATAAAAGCTCATTTTTTAATGGAGTATGTAACTTTCACAGACGTGTCTTCCTCTGCTCTCAGCTACAGTTAAATATGACCTCAGCTGGTGTCTGTTATCATAACAAACCAACTATCATCCATCATACATGGTCCCATTGTCCCTAAACAGTGGAATAAGAGCATCAATCAGAATTTTTTTCATTACCAATGATGCAGTTTATTTAGTCAGATGTGAAAGCAGTCACTTGGAGCGACAAATGATCAACTCTGCAACTCTGCTTTGTATTTTGGCCTTTTTTGGGGGGGTTCCACAGCACATTATTGTCTCAACATTATCATCAGTCATATCTGTACACCATGATAACCTCCTGGTATAGTAAGGCTGCTGTTAAAAACCTAAAAAAAAAAAGTTTCTCAGAAGGTGGAGACCAAAATTGGAGCTAAAAGAAGAGTAAATATTGGACTTCAATTTCAAGACACAAACAAAAATGTGAAGGTTTGTTTCATGTTTTCTGGATGTGTTAGAGATAAAATAACTCAAGTCTGTTTACACACTGACACACACATAGACAATAATGCAAATAATTTTTTTCGGCAATTCTTGTGTAATTACTGTGTTATGTCTGTGTAATAACAAAATGTTGCATCGGCCAAATCCAAGGCCACACTGTCTCCAGCGCTTTCAGGGGGACTGGGTGGCTGCAATAAAGTTCTTTTTCTTCAGATCTTGTCAATCAAACAGTAACGTACTTGCCCCAAATGAGATTCAAACCTCAAGCCTCCCAATCCAAAGTCAATGGCATTAGCGACTCACCTGCTGCATGTGTTGATTAGGGATCCTGTACCTCTGCACACACACTCACACAGCTCCTACATGTCAGTGTTCAGAGAGAGAGAGATGCTCATGTGTCTGTTGGATTAGCTTTGTCTGTACAGTGTGTGACTTCGATGCCAAAGTTGCAGGATCGATTCCCATCTTGACAGAGATCGCATCCTGTCAGTGCCCTCCATGGCACTCTCAAAATTTCTGTCAGGAAATATTCTACTTTGTTATGCAGTCTTGCATTTGGAGGATGAAAGAACCAGTGGTAATTGAAACCTGCAATCTGTGTGTTTATTTTTTCAAAGTAAGATAGAATCTATCAACATTTTAGACGACCTCTTTGCCCCACATTTGTTTTTTGGGGAGGATCTGGTCACCCATCAAGTAACACATTCAAATTAACCATATGTGTAAACCCATAAGAGCTATTCAGCAGACTGATTGAGCTGGCTCCGCTGTCATGTGTTTAAAAAGAAAGAAAAGCTATAAACTCTGTTGACTGTTGACTCTTGAATCTTCACAGTGTGCAGTGTATTTGAAGATCTAGTAATCACAGTCCATCTTGTGTGATTGGCCTCCACAAAAAAAAACAAAGGAAATAGGAATAATTGAGCCATAGAGAAGCAGCTGAAGAGCTTCTTGTTCACTTTCTTATTTTGAAAGACGGACATCCTCCGTTCCCCCGGCACTTACACAACCACCACAGAGTTAAGGATCAAAGTGCTCGATGTGGGAGATGAGGCATAGTGACTGGAAACCTTGAAGCATCTGTTGTTCTTTGAAACGCTTAATAGAGCGGCTTGATTTTCAGTTACATACGGGTGTATTTATTATTTAAAACCTTTGTTTATTTCATATTCTCAGGCACAGTTCTCTCTGCATTGGTTTATTCTCATGTCCTAAGCAAGGGGCAATGTTATTTCAGCTGCCATCTTTGTTTGCAGTGTATACTAATACATTTTATAGTGCATTTGATAGAACATTTTTTATCCATCCAGGTGGTTAAAGGAGAATTAAATGTTGTTTAACCATGACAGTGTGGTGGCTCTAGATATCTGTCTTTGGTCCAGACCTATTTTTTACAGTCTATGGTCCAGACAGAGGTATCTCAATAATTAATGGTTGCATTGTTATGATTTTTGATTGTTTCAACATCTGGATTCATTGTTCTCCATCTTGTGTTATCACCAGGTCACAATTTTAACATATATTTGATGATTGTGATAAAAATGGAACCTGCTAAATACCAATTTAATAAGATTGTTATTGTAAGAAACATGTGTTGGTCACAGTGAAGATCGAATTCTTCAGATAAATGAACAAACTGTCATGATAATACTATAATACATGGGAAAGTCAGACTTATCCGGTGTTGGGTCTTGGTGTGCACTGATTGAGATGCCATGTGTGAGCTGCCTAATGAGAAGCATCGCTCTCACTTTCTCTTTAGCACCATTTTTCTCTATTAATTAATCCACCATTCCTTAATTAAACCTGTCCGATTGGCTTAACACGATTCAGTGGGTGGTTGGTTTACATTAATGGTTAAAGAAACACTGATGAAACCGCTGCCTCTTCGTTTGCATAATGTGACTTCCACTTTTCTTGATTTGGTGGCAGGTGGGATCAACAGAGGACGCTGAAGCTCCTCATGATGGTCATTTAGTGAGCAGCGAAGGAGTCAGGAGTCTGTGTGTGTAGGTGTGTGTATGTCAATAGCAAGGTGTTTAAGTCCTGAAGGCGCTCATCTTGTTCAGCTCTGAACTGAACTTTTTCTATAGTTGTTGTTGTTGTTTTACGGTTTAACTGCCTGCTTTTTCTCTGAAGAGACATTTTAAAGGCTATAGACATTAGGTGTGATCTTTGTCTTTCCAGTTATGTTTACATCATGGTCAATTAGCCGTTTACTAGCAGCACAGACTGATCTATAGCATCGGTCAGTTCAGTTATTGTAGCTGTTTAGATCAGATAACATTTATTATGTTGATGGGATGAATATGATCTAGTAGGAGTTTTTATTTCCTGCACAGATTCAGGCTCAGACAAACATGTTTTCCCATCACTGCAACACCAGACCTATTTAAATAACTGAAAAAGATCAGAGATGCCAGGGGTGACTCAGAGGTGGGAGAGGCTTTTTTCTAAGTCCCACTAGAGAAGCATGAAGTGACCATCGAGGATGAACGGTTTTCCGGGAAGTTCAAATGCCATGTTCAGGGAGATATTTAAAGCTTTCTGTTATAAATAAAATATAGAAGGTCTGGAAATGATGAAACTAGAAAGTGAAACACTCTGCTCCTCCCATCTCTTCCTCCTACTGGAGCTTATCTGATTCTGGGAATAAAATACACCCACGCTGCTGCCAGGTCTTTTATAGCACCCCTGTGAATTTAGATATGTTTTAGTAAGACAAAATATTAGAGACGTATAATATAGACATTTTAAAATTCAGATTTTTCAAGTTTAACGTCATAAATTTATGAGAAAATTGTGTGTGTGAATGTTTGGATCACGATAACATGTTAATTCTAGACTAAAATAACAAATGTTGTTATTGCTAAATCCTATTGAAAAGTACAATTGATAAGATCTTCTGCTGCTGACATACTTGCAAAACAAGCAACATCTGACCAAGCAGTCAAGAGTGTGCTCTTTATTTTTGTAATTTAGGCTTAAAACTTGGAAATTTTAAAGTTTTAATATGTCACTTATAATGACCCTAATATGCTGTTATATTTTGGAGTTCCCTCAGATGAACAATGCTATGTACTTGAGCTTTAAACAAGAGTGTGTTTGCATTAGTATTTTTCTCAAAAATTACACATTGAGCACATTTCCTTCCACATAAAACATTTGCAAAGGCACTATTGTAAATATTAAATATCATGCATTGTTAATGTGCCTCATTCTTGCTAGTCGTCTTCTTCCTTTACGACTGACTGTCAATCAACCAAATGTACGGAAAAACATGGCACCAAAACTCACAGTCATTATGAACTCACATCTGCCAACAAATCATAGTTGCTAATTTTCTGATCTTTCCTCACCTTAGACTGTGAGATAGGAAACAGACAGATTATCAGGGTAAAGATGTGTGGTAACTTATTCAATCAGTTTGTGTATGTGGTGAAGTTGAGATTGAGAAAAGTCAAGTCTATAGCTTTCTTCTCATGTTCTGGAAAAAAAGACATATCTGAGTGACCTTTATCTGTAGGCTATACCATCCATGTACCATCCATCCTTTCACATACTGCAGCATACAGTACGTAACAGTGACATTAGTGTCTCAGGACAATACGGTATGTGTGCGTGATATGTTCCTCAACAAAAATTGGCCATTAGCTTCACAAACACCCCTGATGTATCTCCCTGTGGTCCTATCCAACGGTTGACATGTGCTGTGTCTCTGTAGCGCTGCTACCTGTGGGATGCACTCACCAGCAATAGAGGATTATGGGAAAGCGTCCTGCAGTCTTGAGGTTTTCAGTGCAGCCTTTTGGACTGATTGGTTTGTCGTAGCAGCTGCTTCATCACTGCGAATGTTGTGTGTGTTTTTTTTTCAGATGGTCTGATGTTGGATAGTCCCTGATTGCTGCCTGTTTGATTTGCCGCGGCGTCATCTTAAAGTGTGGAAGTGTTGTTGTTTGATTGCATATGATTGTGCATATAAACACAATGTTCTCCTTTGTGTCACCAACTGAAATGAGCCGAATACAGATGAATCTCCTGCATATGGCAGAAAGCTTGAGGTTTCACTGCGTCAAACATAAGGCTGGAGAAATATTCATTTCATCGTTCTGTCAACAAATCCCATGAAATGACTAAAAACCACTAGTTTGTGGGTGTTTTCCATGTGTCAATGTCTATGGGACGTGTTACGCCTCCTCCCAGTTGGACATGCCATGAAAAACCTCAGACAGACGTCACACCACCCAATCTTGTTTATGCATCTGATAGACACTCAACGGCCACTTTGAGAACACATGTGCAATCTAATTCAAGTTCAGCTTTCAATTCCGCCCATCACCTATCAAGTAATGATCACCGTTCTGGTAATGTCAATAAAAACTGAAGCTTCAGATGCAGAGTGGCTGTTGTGTATGTTATTCTTCTGTCTATTGTGTTCCTTCATGAACACACACATATTATAGTTCATTTTTACCCCCCAAATCTACTAACACACCATGTTAGTAGATTTTAAATCACCGCCTCTCCCTTTGTCTACTGATTTTGAGAGTATTAGAAAACTTCGGCAATTTTTAGGCTGAAAAATGAAGCCAACACAGAAGCACCAAAAATCCCCATAGACTGTTTGGGTCTCTATAGCTATATTTCCTCCTTATGTACTGGGGTGAATCTTTAAAATTTTATTAAGGGTTAAAGTTCTGCGTATGCTTTCCACAAGAAAAATGAAATGTGTGCATAAAGACAGCCAGAAGTTAAAATAAACCAGGGGCATCCCATTTCTGAGCTTCAAAATTGTTCTACAGCGATTTACAGATGACGTCACAGTGGCTGCATTCATCTTTATTTACAGTTTATTACATGAATCCATCAATACAGACACACATCAATCCCCAAGTTGTAGAAAATGTTGTAGATATACAATAATATTTGCTGTAAACTTGAGAGCTCAGGTGTATTTGAAATAATAATTGAAACATATCTGTGAGTTATTCTTCAAAAATGTATGTTTGTTTACTTTAGCTTGAATTAGCATGGGGCTTACAGTGCAGACAGTAGAAAAAAAATCAGCATTATCATATTACATTGACATTAAAGTCCTGTATAAAAATGAATGTTAATGGGATAGAGAGAGAAGACACTGCAACCAAACATTTGTATCTAGGAGAAAGTAGTAAAAGCAAAGAGCAAAAGGATTCCTGACTCTTTTATTTTTTCCAGGTGTTTATCAAACTCTGGCATTAATGAGCAAGTCGACATCACTTTGTTGTTGAGCCACATCAATGCTCTTCCCCTTATTAACCCCATAACTCAGCTCAGAGGTCCTCACCTTTAAAGTGACCCACTGTGTCGCACCGCACATGGTCGATGAAACTCGAGTGCTGTTCGATGATTTGTGATCAAATTACAGAGCTTTAGCTGGAGAAAGCACAGCTGCTCGTATCAATTTTGCAGTTACCAGCTTCTAATGACAAAGCGTTACAAAACTGAAACACAAGAGTGTCAGAGAGCAATGTCCCATTCTTAATAAATAGGCTACCATGCTGTCCTAATCTTTTTGTATGAACAAAATCCTGCTTTTGACCCATATGTCACATTTCTAACTTGTGGAAGAGGCATCAGAGTTTACATATTAACTACAGCTAAGTTCTAAGAATAAAAAAAACAGTCAAAGCACTGTAAACACCATGCAAGTTTAATAAATGCTAATGCTTGCATGCATTCAGTACATGAGCTACTGGCTATAGGCTATCAAATAAGAAGAGGCAAAGTAAATCAGATGCTGATGCAAAGTGTAAAGAAGCACGAAATGGAAAAACGTAAAGTATCTAAACTTGTTTGGAATCAAATTCTTTTTTGTCTCTGTAACTGCAGAAAGAGTCACATATCTTTGTAGAGCAAGAGTGCATGCTGACATTTTTATTTCTAGGGGCTATTTGTGACTTGTGGTTGATGATTGCTTGACAAGAACTTCAGGCATTGTTTTGTTTTTATAACGCAAGAGGCAATCATACAGAGCCTATTCGAGGCCGAAGGGTCTCCATGCTCCAGGTGGGCCGAGGCTGACCGTTTAGCCTGCTAATGTCAGTGGAAGAAAAGAAGTGATAGAGACAGCAGTGGACACATGTTTAGCTTTCCACAGCTGGAGGCAGCTCGTGTAAGTTGGATGTTGAACTTGTGCAACATTTCTTCCAGACTGGTAAGTAAACAGCTGTTTAATGCTGAGGCTGGATAATGTAGCAATACCAATATTAAGATCATTTTAAACTTTACACAGCTGCTCTTATGTTTTTTTATTTGTTTGTTTCCATTGATACCAGCATTCATATATAAAACCGACCCACACTAATTCTCCTCTTTCACTAATAAACTGTGGCTGTTTATGTGATTGATCACATTACACGACCTGCAGCTGTTTGCTGTTGGATCTTCATCTTCATCATCATCATCATCATCATCTCTGCGGGGTCTCTACCAGCGCAGCAGCTTGTGCAGCATCCAAGTCCAATATGTGGTGGGGGACAGATGCTTTCCATTAACACACAGTGACCAATGCAGCTCAGTCAGTGTGAGTCAGAGGAGAGCAACACCCTCCGTCTGAGGGAGGGAGGGAAGAAGGGAGGGAGGAGGTGTAAAAGAGAGAGGAGAGACGATCGTGCAGCAGCTGGATGAGTCGGATCATTTCCCATGTGTCTGTGTAATGTCATTGTATTTGTGGGCTGGAGCACAGAAAGTGGATGGAAGTGTAATTCAGTTGTTGAGTTTTTTGTTATTAGATTAAGAATGTTAAAAAAAAAAAAAAAAGATTTATTTTGATAGTCTATTGTTTGTTCACTCTTCAATGTCTAGACGACATCTGTATTCTCCACCAAAGCCACATGTTTTAAAGCAACCCAGGCTAATGAGGGGGACAAAAATCCAGATGTATCTTCTTTATTTTCCACATTTTCCCCAAATCTATTGATATTATATATGGTTTCTTTTTTATAGTTATTGATTGGTTTGTTTAAATATTTTTGATTGGATTCGTAATTTAAACAAATATGATATTAGAGTAGAAACAGATATGGACTGCATACAGTGGAAAATGAAAGTGCATGACAATTAGTTGGATGGATGGATGGATGGATGGATGGATGGATGGATGGATGGACAATTATTGCATTGTATCCTACACCTTCAAGTATAGTTTCTATTCCTGAGTGTCCTCTTTCCAGTATATAAGAATTACAGTCACACATCACTGAATAATAAAAAATCATTTTAAATTTGACTTCATGCTGTTGCCTCGTTACTAGAAGATCTGTGTCCCCTAAACCCTGCTGCCTCCCATTATAAGTCATCGTCATGGTTCATGTGGTGGAAATAATATGATTGTACAAAATAGACTTTTAGTTTCTGATTTAGTCTTTTTGATTATCCAAAAACAGCCGAGGAAAATCTGATAGATAGATGGAGCATGTTTGCATTATTCCTCTATATGTTGCTGCACAACATCATCCACACGGGGAAGGTGTTTAGTTTCTGTTTGCATGAAATCCCCCGTTCAACCTGCTGCATGATTTGCACTTTCAATAAACAAATCTATAGAGCCTGCTTAGCCGAGCTGTAAAACTTAACAACACACAGATGCAATATCGGCCCGGCTTGATGAAGCACCTCACCGCATCCTTTTAGGAAAAAACTCCTCCTGTGGAAGCCAAAGCAAAAAAAAATTAAACAACAGAGGGTTATCTACAAAACAATACTGGAAAAGCTCCCAACAACTCAACAATAACATTTAACTGTAGCTCTGTTCAGGGTTTTAATCAAGGACATATCATTTATAGTTGTAGAGCTGGCTGTGCAGTCACACGCCTGTTTGTGTAATTGGTGGTTCATCTCTCAGAGAAAGTGTTGTTTTATATAACCTGGACACATTAAAGTCATGAAACATACAAAATACATCAGGAAGACTTATGTGAAAGAAGAGTATAAACCGATGCACAAAACAAACAGAATATAGATGCAAAGATGCAAATGCAGAATGAAAAGAGGGTTTTAAATCTTTCACACAGCTTCAATTAAGAGCTGGAACTCACTGTGAGAGAGTAATAGGACCTTAATAACCTACATAAGAGGAAACCAGAGGGGGTTAACAATGAGTCACATTCACCTTTTCTTCCTCCAACACCTTTTAAAGTCAAACTGTCACTTATGATTAAAGGATGTAGATATAGCCTGTACATAGGGCAGTCGTTCAAAGCTCTTATTGTACAATAAGTTGTATTGTAGAGCACAGTGTGTAAACTAAGTTGCCTACCTTCCAAAATAATGATATTACATTGCAGAACAAGGACAACACTAACTCACATATAAGACCGTGGCACTATCAGGTATTTTGGTGCATGCAGCACAAAGTAAATTACCATTTCTCAGTCTCTATCAAGGTATTATGAAAGTATTATCATAAAGTTGGCCGACAGACTGAGTCACTCAGTGCTTCATCCATTTTGCTTAAAACATTGAAATAGTAAATAAAAAGAAAGCAACTTGTTAGCACATTGTAAATAAAATGCTATATTAAAGGGATAGTTCAACATTTTGGCAAATTGGCCCATTGCCATAATCCCTATAGTCATAGCAGTAGGTTCGTTACCTTTAATTGTTGGTGCAAGCTATTTTCAGAACGGCGGAGCAGAGCTGCGAGCTGCTCAGAGCTACGCTTCGGAGGCTCATGGGATTTCTTGGTTTCCCTCATCAAACCCATCAAATACACAATCCAACAACTCCAAAACGCTCTGGTGGACAAGTTGTGACCTGCACATTCACCACGCTATGAGATAATAACAGAACGTTACCAGACAGAGTTGTTACAGAGGTAAATTCATGCAAAACCGCTGATGCACGTTGCCTTCAGGGGCAGTTTTCCAGCAAGCAGTCTCTGCATTTGCCTCGAAAACGACTCTGTTTCTTAACGTTCTGTTATTATCTCATAGCGTGGTGAATGTGCAGGTCACAACTTGTCCACCAGAGCGTTTTGGAGTTTTTGGGTTGTGTATTTGATGAGTTTGATGAGGGAAACCAAGAAATCCCATTAGCCTCCATTATAGCGTAGCTCTGAGCAGCTCACGGCTCTGCTCCGCCGTTCTAAAAGTAGCTTGCACTGACAAATAAAGCTAACAAACCTACTTCTGTGGCAATGGGCCAATTTGCCAAAATGTTGAACTATCCCTTTAATGATGAGGTAGGTTTATGATTTAGTATGGAGGGGGGGAAAAGCTAATGATCTAAAAATTTCAAGGCTCTTGCCAGGCACAGGCCCTTCGACTCATCCTGACCTTTGAGCCCATGCAGTATGAAGATCTAACGATGAAAATATCACATCTGAACAACTAAATACAAGCTGAGGAGCTAAATACAGGGAATGTAAGTGTAAGTGTAAGATTGTGGCACTGGCGGCTGAGCTGCAGACAGACTGTTCCTCATGCAACAGACCTGAACTAACCAGTGGAGGCAGATTTAGGTAGAAAGGGTCTAAAAAAAGACACGACTGTGCTGAATTATGGGAGATCCAGATGTTCCAGGGGTCATGGAGCTTGACGTATACATAAGGCCTGTCCTTTACAATTCTTCCAAATTTGCTTGGCCACCCATTTAATTGTGCATGAACAAGCTTTGACTGCGTTTTCGGCCATGTTTTTCAGCCAGTAGAAGTCCTTCCTCCTGTCAAGTTCACGTCACTGCAGTGTCTCATCAGAATGATCCGGCCCGATACAGCTCACTGACAGGTAAATCAGAGGTGAATCAGAGGTGTTGTCACTGTGGCGTGGAGAGTGTGGGCTCTGACAGCTGTCGGCCGCTGGTGTTGATTGATGACGTATTAACCGTCTCTGGACTGTCCTGTTTTTTAAAGGTCAATCAGAAAACTCATTAGCATGTTCACGCTCGGCCATTAGAGTCACCTCTGCCCACAAAAAAAAAATCATTACTGTGACGTTATTCCATCCTATAGTTGTTTTTATGAGTTGGACAATCAGCCTGAAATTCAAAATGTTCCTTTCATTTCCATCATGGCTGATCAGCTCATGCAGCTTTAACGGCTTTTATTGCCCACGCAATCACAACTGAGCATCGGAGTGTCTCATATAAGTTGCGTTCGTTCCTGCGTCCTCCTGTTAATGCGCGCAGTCACACCGTGACTCATGACAGACACAGAACAAAGTCAATCTTTATGGCCTCATTACTAACCAAGCTTTCCCAGAACTGACCCCAGCAGCTCCCTGAGTGTGAGTCTGGTAACAATCGATTTGTCTGCCCTGTCGATCAATAAATGACCATAAAACCTTAAGGAATTTTTATTGGCAAGACATACCCACTTATAACTAAATGATTCAGCCACTATTTAAATATTTATAATTCTATACATCACTTTACAACGCATAAACTATGCGCATAAATCTGACAAGCATAGTAAAAGTTACCCAAAGAAGGACAGATTTTGAATTTTTTAAGTGTTAAATTTCACAAATCCATCTTTTTCTGGAAAAACACAGCAGTTCAAAGTTGGTTAAACTTTGTTTTTAACTCCTTGTGATTACATATCCTCTCATTTTGTGAGGAATTGACACAAATCCTTTAGATGTGCTTGAAAAACCGTTCAGTCTTCTGATGTTATGTAAAAGGTAAAAGGTCTCAGCGCTGACACATCATGTGACATAAATCCTAAAAAAAACAAAAAACAAAATACGGTCAGACCTGTCACAGTTAGTACATAATCGCCTGGTTGCAATTATTTTTGCATAATCTTTAGAATCATTTCCACTCATCTGTATGGAAACAGCTGGATGAAGAGTGCCTATAGGCACTCTAGATGAAACTAACAGAAGTGTCATATTTCCATCACGTTTGTGGTTTGATTAGTCCTCTTTTAATGACATCATCACAATGCATCCTCTTCTTCTTATACTAGGGAGTGGAGTGCCCATAGACTGTAAACTGTTTAATTTAAAATATTCAAGGACTGCTTTTATAAGCATCCATTGACATTAGTATTAAGGATTTAGCTGCAAAGCCTAAGTGCAAACAGAAATGCAGTTTTCCACTTCTTCTTCATAAGGTGTATGTGTATCATTAGGCTAATACTATAATAGTGGCATAAAATGATCAGAAAAATACTATTTAATCATTAATCGCAATTGTTTGTATGGAAATGAATTGTCACCTAAAATCTCATGATCATGATATAACCCTAGATATGGTATATTTTGAACTTTGGAAAAACAAATGTGTTATGGAAATACAGATAAAACGAAGTACTTGATGAATTAAATATATGAAATAAACAAATTCTCACTGTTACAAATAGAAGACCATCAAAGTTTAAATTCGTTATATTCTTATAAGATCAAAATATTCTTCCCATCTAGATTTCACGTGATATTGGATGCAGAAAAAGGAGGAGAAACTTTTTTACTGTAAACTACTTCACACTGCCATCTTGTGGTGCACTCAGCTGTGTACAAACTGCATGTTCATTTTACAGTAATCCCTGTGAACATAGAACAAGCTTTATATCATCATGTCATCAACATACGTCACTTTGTTAGGATTAAAAGTAGGCTACTTTCAGTCACAGATACAGACTCCCCCGCTGCTCAAGAGAGCGATATAAACATTCATTCATACCCACCGCAATACAGCTGTACAACTCCTCAATCTGATTCATCCATTCATTCACCATAAGCATCCTGGACCCAGCACTTTTTAACTTTTACACGCATCTTTTATTCATATATGTTTATTTTTTGTGTTTTACTGTAATACACTATGTGTTTTTATGTCTTTATGTATTTTACTTCAGTGTTGTGATCTGTGTTGTTGTCTGTATTGTCTTGCTGCTGCTGTGACATTTTAAATTTCCCCTCGGGGATTACAAATAAAGTATTTCTATTACAGTAATGAGAGGGTCAGAGAGACATCAGACATCAAGTAATAAACATTTTAGAAAAGGATGATATATGATATTCTTGATAATATCAAATCTACATCTCTCACCGTTTATTCTGATGTAAAAAAAAAAAAAAAAAAGTATTATGTTTGAATAGGTCATCGCTGAGGTATGTTAGCGTTGTGCTGTTATAGTGAATGCAATCGCTTTTCCATGCAGACCAAAGGAAATGGGAACATTATCATTATTATTGCTCTGATTTATTTTAAGGATGTTGTCGAGCTGAAAACTGAATGAGGAAATGTACGTACTCTGCCTATCTATGGACCTGCCTATTGTGGATGAGACATGTGTATGTGTATGTGTATGTGTATGTGTGTGTATATACGCAAGGGAAGAGGGTAAATGCAAGTGGATCAGGCACCATGGTAACCAGAGCCCCCCCCCCATCCGTCCTTCCTGCTGCATGTGTGAGGACCAGCAGGTGATGCGTTCACGTGTTGCTGCTGCTCTTATTATGCGTTCCCTCCGTCTCCACATACTGAACACTGCACACTGGAGCTGAAGGACAGGTGGTGCTGTAGGTGTGTAGGTGTGGAAGTGTGTGTGTAAGTGTGTGTGTGTGTGTGTGTGTGTGTGTGTGTGTGTGTGCATCTGTATGTGTGTGTGTGGTAAATGGTTAGTGACCCATGTCCCATGTGGTTTTTACTGAATGGTTTTGAAGCCACGTGCTGGTGATGAGGGACACGGTGCACTTGGCAGAGATGAATAAGGCGCGGCCGAGACTTCTAATTGTTTCTGTTATGTGGTAGAAGTGGTACAAGGAGGAGAACAGAGAGTGGATAAATGCAGAGTAGAACAAGCAGACACGACAACGTTCAGCTGAACTGATGTGAATGAAGCATTTTATGATTTAAAAAGAGAGACTCCTTTGTGACTGTGACATAAAAATGCAGATCGGACTTTAACACAGAGAAAAAAACAGGGGGGTGTTTTCTCGGTTTCCCTGAGAAGAAAACACCACACTCCACGCTCTATTTAAATCTTAACGTTATGGTTTTGTTTACATGCACTTCTTTATTGTTTTGAACTGCAACATGTTATTGTATTGACTTGATTTATTCCATTCCTGTTTATCCTGTTTCTGAAATGTGATTTCCGTCATAGTTTCCTGGTCTTTTCTCTCTCGAATGTTGTTTTATTTTATATCTTTTATGCAATTTTAGCTTTAATGCATCTGTCTTGTTAATCTAAACAACTCTTTGCACAGTTTTACACATTGTGCATATTTAATTTGGTACAGCTTTTTCTTTTTTCCCCCTCTATTTATTCTGTTTTAGTATTTTATTCATAGCATATGTACATAATTTCGTATGGATGTATACAGAGTATGTCTTTCCTACTTTTCTCATATTGCTCTTTATGCCCTTATATGTATGTCTGCACTACTGGATACTTTAATTTCCTTTGGGATTGATAAAGTATCTTTAAATGTAAGTCAAAGTCTAATCTGTTGCTCCTCTGTGCATGTTCTGTGTCGCAGCACAAAGCAGAATTAAGCATTGAAAACCATAGGATACAGTATGTAAAGGAAACCATTGAGACTCCCCCCCACCCCTCCATCCCCTCCCATTCTTGGGAGTGACTGTTGAATAACTGCAGGCCATCTGAGCATCAGCCAAGGCAGCAGAGCAAGCCGTCACGTGTTGTTGCCTCGGCGAATCACATAAAGACAGCCAACAACTACAAACTTGTATAACACTCTGTGTGTGTCCGCCCTCCTTCTCGTTTTCTACTTCATACACAAAGACACAATCGATAAAGGCAGCGGTCAATCAGAATTTCATGCTCGCTGCACGTCTCACATCAACTGCTCGGCTCTCTGGCCGACATGATGAACACACAAACATCTTGTCTATATGAAGGTTTTCTGAAGCACATGGCTCTTATAATGAAATGAGAGTGAAACCAATTGATTGATTATAGATTAATGGTTAATACATAAAACAAACTGATATTGAAATAATTATTTTCATGTAATAAATCGTTTCATTACATTCAGGATGGTGGTTTACATCTTTGGCTCAGCTCCATTTATTATTTCTCATCCAACTACAAACTCACCAACACTTGTTTTTGAAGCAGTGTAAATGTTTTGTTCCTCAACACAGTTTATTATTGGAATAATGTAATTTAATCTTTGTTTAGAGACACTTTTCTACTAATTTTACCCTTTGAAAACACTGATGTTTGTGTCTCAGAACTGGGACAGACGTTCCACTTTATTCCTGTTTCTGCTTCCGTGCATTGTGCAATTTTGTAAAGCTCTATAATTTATTGTAATAGCAGCTTGTTTCTAAAAATGATTCTCCATTTAGAAGCAACCGCTTCCATTAGAGCACATCATTTGGCCGGTTCTTGGCAAAGAGGAGGAGGGAGTTCATCTTTGTCATAGGCGTATACCTAAATTTATCCAACTCGGTCTCTCACCTGTTAGAAAAACAACATCCTTCAACTCTGGCTTCTTTGGTCATGTGAGACTCACAAAAAGACGACAAACAAAACAAAATAAATCTATTGTATTTTCAAATAAATGTTCAGAATCTCTCAGTAGACCCAGCCCTCGTCTAAGGAACATGTTAAGATTTAAAGTAGACTGGTATCAGCGCATCACTTCATCTGGCCTTTGACGTCAAATCAAAAAACAAATCAAAACACATGGGGGTTTAAATTAGCAGCTCATGTGTTGTGTAAGCGCTGTGTGTCACTCACCACAGATGCCGGTTTAATCAAGCTCTAAATATAACGAAATGAGAGCAGCTTGTCTGTTATATTCGTGGTCAAAAATAAGTGGCACCCCATCAGTCAATCAGTGTATGGAGATGTTAACGCCGGTTGTTTCGTCCCCCTGTGAGTCACACAGCCGAGGCCTCTCCACTGCTACTGGAGGAATCCTGCATGGGGATTACGGTGCAGCAGAGGAAAATCAGGTGAGCGCTGGGATTACCTCACAGATTAAGACATAAAGTGGTGACAGCAGTGACTTCAGGTGCACGCAGTGGCATCTGATCCAGGCGTCTCAACCTGTGTCTACACAGTGAAATAAAATATACATAATTGGAAACTGACTTTATTTTTTTAATTGGTGCAAAATTTTAATTACCACACATGTGTACTGCATTAAAAAGAAGATGGCCTCGTCTTGCCTGAAATGAAACACCTTCATAGCAGAATATGAAGGTGGACACTGTTCCTCACCTACCCTGTTAGAATAAACAGCTAAAAACTCATCTCGTAACTATGCACATTGGGTAACTCATCTCGTAACTATGCACATTGGGCAACTAGATGTAGTGAGGCAGAACTGACAGAGTGAGACAGCTGTGATCTGATCATTTCTGGAATAAAGCAGTTCGCCGAAAGCCTCACACCCTCTGATCACAAGCCAAACCTTGCACTAATCCATTAGTGTCACCGTCTTGTTGTTATAAACTGACCTATTAAACACTTCTGCAGACATTTATCTCCAAACTTTGCTTCTGAATAAACAATTTCTGTCATGAATAAAGGAATAAATACATTTGGTTTTTTACTTGTCGAGTGTTGAACACCTTTCTCTGTTGTTTCACCAAAGTCACAAGGCTGCTATTGTGTTTTGTGTTTAGTAAGCTTGGTTGACACTTAACTGGGTCAGTTACACCAGCTAAATGTGAATTTGCATGGGCTGAGAAGTGGATGACGCTGGAGTGGTTTGGAAACATTAGATGAATGCAGTGTCACTTTTCAACCACTTCACAGGAATTTTTGAACTGTTGTAAATTCAAACCAGAACCAAAGATGGCGTCCTCCACGAAGAACTCCCTCCCTCTCACAACCATGTTTGTGGTCTGAAATATTCTGTTCTGGTACGCTGTTTTTTATTTATATATATCATGACTAATCAGCAGTATGTATTTTCTGTGGTTGTGCAGATGGCAGCTTTGGTGTTTGACACCGAATAATTCAGTTAACTGACAAGTAGCAAATTTTAGGCTATATGAAGACGAAAGCAACAAGCTGGTTATTTTTTCCTCTTTCTATTCTTAGTATAGTGCAGAGGTGTTGACGTGGCTGCAACGTCTGTCATATCCGTTTAAAATTAACTAAAAAAAAAACCTGATGTCTTAAGTTAAAATGTGTGGATGTAAACGTATTTCACACTGAGCCGTGCAGGGGGAAAGAAGGAAGATGATTCATTGTGCCACCTCATATGCTGACACAGTTTAGTGTCAGGCTTTGGACTGAGGTCTTTCCAGCCTTTTTCTATTTCCAATATCGGATCTGTGTCAAGAAATTACAAAACATCAATAATACATGTTCAAAATGTGGGTCACACAAGTGTGTTTGATAAGGTTTTATAAGGTTTTGATCTACGGTTGAGGACAATGCATGTCATCTCTGATGCAAGCATGAAGAAATGGACCATGTGACTTCCCAACCCAATTTAATGTTTTTCCGTGAGGTGTGTATAATATTTGCATATTAACACAGGTGTGCAACAAGTCTGTACCGGCGTTGTTGCACAGCTTGTGTCACCTTATGATACCTTATCAAGGGATTCATCTCTTCTTTCCCTTTTTTTTTTTTTACAACACCCACAACATCCTGCAGGGCATGCTGAACAGATAGGACAACAGTGGTTTTATGGTACTTCAGGGAAATGAATCACAATGGCTTAAGGCCCTCCTTATACAACTTTTCAATTATGACAATTGTAAAGTTGTTTTTGTGGGAAGATGCTATATTCCAAGAATAAGTTCTGATATGCTTTTTTTTTCATTGTATATTCATGTCGCTTTGCAGTGCAGCAATTCAAATGAATACACTTATATAACTGTTGTGAAACCAGCTTTAAGATTCAGCGCACCAAATTCCAACGGACTAGTTTCCTCATATATCCCTAAATTTTATTTCTTGTTTTTGTGTTGCTAACACCACTGAAAAATTCATATCTATAAATTAGGCCTAGTACAGCAGCAGTTTCTAGAAAATAGTCCCTGTGTTCTGAATGTATTAATAGACAACGTAGTCCTACTTTGTTTCCTTATTCAGAGCAGGATGTGAAGCCATGGCAGTAACACCTAAAACTTAATTTGCTCTCCTCTCTGTTGGCTGTGTGTTATATCGCAACACTAATATATCTGTTAGGGTGGTGTGTGCAGTTGCTCAGTGTCTGCCTCCGAGCCAGGTCCTGTGAAACTCCCTGGATCCTGAATTGGGTCATAGCAACAGTATCTGAATAGCACCACACACAAAAAAATTTGAGTGGTGTCTAAATAAAAAAAAAGCGTGGGGGGGGAGCACAGGTTTCCTTCTCTGCTCTTTTTGGCTAAATAAAAATATGTAGCTACGAAACATCACATGCTGTCAGCACTTTTAACTACGAAATCATACCTGACACAGTGCTTATATAAAGTATTACATAAACAATGAATCAATCCCAGAGCCAGCCAGACACAAACTCTGAGTTTACCAGTGACAAAGTGACACACAGCATGAATGTCCCCCCCCTTATTATTTCATTATATCTTGCTGCGATATTATAAACTCAAATCTTATATAAAAAAAACCCAACCCAACGACTGTGTGGGCTTGTATTTAGTTGAAGTTCACAGCCACTCATTGACTGTTTTCTGTAAAGAGGTTATACAATATCATTGCGTTATATAAGTGAGCCACATAATCGACCAATCAGAGGCCGCCTCGTGAGTCACGTGACGGCCCTCTGCCTGCTTCGGCGAATTGCATGAAATCCCAGCGAAGCGACAACAACCTTTAGCCGTTGAAGCTAAAGATGAGCCAAGATGGAGAAGAACCGTAGTGAAATGTTTTCCGTTTTAGCCGGAGCTTCTTCAACTTTTTTAATTTTTAAGACGAGGACATGATGAAGACACTCGGATACGTTACGGGAAAGCGAGTGTGTGTGTTTGGGACCTCCGTCTGGACGAAAAGAGACTTGGTTTTGCGGAGCTCGACGCCAGTTGACGCCGCTGTAACGTTAGCATTAGCTCCGGGGTGTCTTACATAAAACACATCGGCTGCTGCGGTCCAGCAGAAGACGGGGGCATTCAAGTGGGTCTGTAGCAAAAAATATCTATACACGTATCCTCTACCTTTCACGTACTGTCAACTATTTTAAAACTTTAAAAATGTGGACTTTATTGAGCTTATATTGTTAGTTAGAGCAACAGACCGAATGGAAATTTAAGCTTCTTACTTGCTAACGTTAAGTAAGCTGGAGAGGGTTTCTACCCTGCTTTGGTTCAAACTGGACTAAAACATTTTTCTTTTTTAAAAAGCTCATAGGAATTGTTTCTTTTTTTGTATTATAATTATTTCTTTAAAGCGACTTGGTTGAGGAAAGTTTGTGTTTGTAAACGAAGAGGCAGTATCAGACCGCCCCCTTGTTATGAAGCGAGCGATAAGCTGACAGTGTGTGTTTTATAACACCGACCTTCCACCTCCACAACAAACAAACCGGTGTGGCCGGTGTTTCCCTCTGCTAACCACATCGACACAGGGACCATCACAGTTTTTTTTTACTCGAGGGACTTTGACATAGATGAGGAGCAATGTTATACACACGACCTGTTTTATTGGGGTTGGGGTCGTGTGACTCGGACTTGGTCCTAACCTACTTCCAGAGAGTCGGACTGAAGAAGCCCAGGTTTTATTAGACTTTTAGTAGCGGTATGATGATTTCAGAGCAGCAGTGGAAGCTGGGTCGGCTTTTGCCAGACCGTCAGTGAACCTGAATCTTCTTTACCGTCTTTTAAGTATCTGATTTTCCCTTTTTCTGGGAGAAGAAGAAGATGGAGACGGCAGTCAGGTCTCACCAGGGCGAGCTCTTCGTCCACCCGCTCTCCAGCCCCGGGGCTGCGGGCATCTGCCCCGAGATGCTGGAGGTGGCAGAGGAGGCCAACCGGGCTGGGGACTTCAGCCTGGCCGTGGAGATCTACAGCTCCCAGCTCTCAGACCTCCAGCACCCGGACAGGGGCTTGTGCCTGCGGAAGGCTGACACTCTGGTCCGTGCTGGACGGATATCCGAGGCGCTGGACTCGTACTGCATAGCGGCCAGCCTCGGTACGCTGCGGCCGGAGGAGCTGCCCCTGCTGGTGGAGAACATCGCCCGGACTCTGCGTGAGAAAGAGCAGGGCATCCCCGGCCATGGTATCACCATCAGCAACAGCAGCAGCAGCAATGGGGAAGATGGGGTAGAGACTAACTGGGAGTGTGAGGAGGATGAAGCCCTGGACTTGTTTTCATGTCGCCTCTGCAAGTGTCTGCTCCACGAGCCCACAACCGTGGAGTGTGGACACACTTTCTGCAAACGCTGCTTGGAGGATGAAACTGTCAAAGACTGTATACACTGCAAACAAAGCTTGTGCAAAAAAGATGGACTGGCAAATTACAGGAGATTAAACGTCGTCCTCAGCGGCCTGTTGGATAAACTCTTTGCGACTGAGAGCAAAGCGAGGAAACTCTGGATCGAGGGAGAGGTCTTGTGGAAAAACCAGAGTCTGGCTGATGCTTTGGAGAAGTACAACGCAGCTGTGGATTTAGGTAAGATAAACTACACTTCATCTATGCATCAAAAAACATATAATGCACAACTTTTTTGTGATAAACGTGACATATTGTTGGCATAACTATAGTGTTTAGTGCAGGTGACCTACTTTCTCTTAGTCCAGCTTCCCGGTGTCACCGACAGGTGGCGGCGCTCCTACCTATTCAGACTGTCGGGGTCAGGCGTTACATGACGCACGGGCAGTCATTACCTAAGTAGCACACATCTGATCTACCCTGGACATGAATCCAACGTTTTCTATTTGAACCTTTTATAATACAATAGCTATGGGTGAGGAATGTGAACTCTCTGACCACAAATTGCTCATTAAGCTGCTTTGACCCCATTTTATCCAGAAAATAATGTGTTTATTTGCTCATTATTCACCTTATACAACTACATTCTTTAGTTATGACAGACCAAGATGGACGCCCTCCTCCCATTACCAAAGGTGTTTCATAAGATGTATTCGATGACCTTCAGGGGAAGGTTCACAGTGATGCACTGTAGTAGCTCCTCTTCATTAACAAAACAGCAACTTATATCACACCTTTAAGTCTGTTTTATATTCCTTTTGGGTGGTTGTCACATTATGCTGTCGTTTTTTCCCCCTGAACCCGCTGAGCCCAAATCCAGAATGTTCTGTTCTCCCCCGGCACGTTACATAAAGTGCACCGATGTGTTTCCTTAATTTTGTGCCAGGGCAAGTCTCATGTTGCACAGTTTGAATCCTCAGAGAAAGTTGAACTGACCTCTCCCCACCTCTGGCCCTCATATTAGAGTCACATTAAAAATTAATTTCCTGCTGGTCCTCGAATAGCTCGATGGGGTTGACACAAGCCTTTGGTCCCACCGGCTCATCTCAGGTGTTCAAATAAAGAATTAGTTAAAAGAAATTGATCGGAGATGTGAATGTAAAGCACAAGGATTTCACCCCAGTCTCTGTTTTTTGTCGTTTTTGAGCCATACAGACGGCATCTTTTCCCTGATACGTCTCTCCCCGGATCAATATTGACTCATGCCTTCTGTCTTGTGAAGGACTCTGGGTGACAGGAGAACAGAGTGCCTTCACAGCTTTGCTTGTGTCTGTCTGTGTTTTCCCAACAAAGGCAGCAGGAGGCCCTCTGGTGTCCCTGATTCAGGATGAGTGTAACGTGCTCGTGATGTCACCAGAAACAGAGCTGTTCTCCAGCCTGTGCCTTTTTTTTTTTTTTTTTACACAGCAGCGTTTTTCCCACTCTGATGATAATCCGTCTCCACGTGTCGCACATACATATCGCACTTACACGATGGAAGTGATAGAAATGATGAGTTTCCGGTACGAGGAAGAAGATAAGGCGTATTTTGCATGATAAAGCAACACCTCTGCCTACGTTTTTCTAAAAGCTTTCATATTGTAAAAGGAGATAACAGAGAATTTACAGCATAGTACTGCTAAGAAAAGAAATAAACTGTCAGAGGGAGAAAGGAGATGCACAAAACAGGATAAAAAATGGTGAAAAAAGGATATGACCTCCAGTTTCTTTCAGTCTTCTTGCTGAATGATTGTGTCTTTATGGAGAGAAGCTACGTATTTACAGGTTGAATGACTGTATTACTAACCCAGAGCAGATTCACAGCCATGAAAATGTGAATTATTATTATAATTCCTGCTCAATAGAGTTGAAGTTGTCACAGTTGTTCACAGATGATCATCAGACTATTATTACCCATGTATTAATCTGAAAGCGTGATTTGTTTGAGGTGGAGCTCTTTTTAATTCAACTCTAGCTGCTAATGAGCATTTTCATTCTCACTAATCTGCTGGATGTTTCCACACAGTTAATCAGTTGATTGTTTGGTTTCTCAGAAATCTGAAAATGGTAAGAAATGCCTTTCTAAGTACTCTCAAACATTATCAAAAGAGTTCATAATTTGCAATAAGTGCACAGACTGACCGGTCTGTAACCTTTAACTGACCACTGACACACACACACGCATTTGCTTACGTCAACCGACTCCCCAGCCAGAATAGTTTGCGAGTCTGTTTTTTAATGGGGCCAGATCGGGGTCATCAGTTCAGTAACCTCTGACTTACTAACAGACAGATATAGCAGCCGGTGACTGAGGTTTGGAAATACTTACCGTTTTTTATAGGGATTAAAGTAAAAAAAAAATCGTAATATTTGATCTGCATGGAGGAAACGTTCTCTATCATCACCAGCATCCACATTTTTTTGCAGAGTGGATCGTTGCCCTTAAAGCCAACCGTCCACTTGTTGTAGGATACCGACAGTACTCCCACACTGCTCATTTTAATTTCTTTTTTAAGGGATGGATATTGGTGATAGCCGACTCATTTGTCTGTATCGTTCTTTCAGCTAGATGTATTGATCGAGATGCACTCATGCTGGAGAGATTCCCTGTTGTGGTTGCATTTATTTATTTTTCAGCAACAAACAGGATGAGCTTCGAGGTAGCCCAAAACCAACTTTGTTTAAAAGTCATTAAAAATTAATATATGTAGCCCCCTTCTAAAATCTTCAGTCAGAAGTCATGCTTTTTCAGGGCAGATTCTGTTAATGAGTATTCAAGAAGATCAATAACTGATATTCAGGGCCAGTAACAGGAGAGACGCTGAGCCGGTTGGACACTCAGAGTAAATTACAGAGTTGGTCAGAGTTGGTAGTTTTCTGGAAAAACAATCTTGGTTTCCTTCAACTCAGGATCAGAGAACTCACATTTTCACTCAACCACTTCCTGGAGTTCGCAGCAACAACACTGGTGTCAGGAAACAGACAAATAGCTTCTCACGTTGAATCTGAAAGACGGCAACGCCTTTCATCAAGCTGCTGCAATTACGGACTTGAAACAAAACCACACGCAAAAATTCAACACTCGGAGCCATTTGTAATATCTTTTTTTTTTAAAGGGGCACAGACATGAACATGGAGCAGAGTCAGCTCGACAAACCTGCCTGTTTTTGAATTGATTAAGTTTATATACTGTCGAGAGTTTCTATCGGATCTCTGATGCTCCTCGATGCATTACACAAAACTTAATTACACTTATGACGTTTTCAACAGACAGTGGCCCTGCTAATGTCTCCTTGTCTGTTAGGTTTGTAGACTTTTGTAATGATGTTTGTTCTTCACTCAACAAACAGTTATTACTTCTCTGCAGTGAGCTATGACCACAAAGTTTGTTTGTTTTTTCTTTTTTTTAGTAGCCCATACATATGTTGCCAACTCGTTAGTCAATGGTCATAATCAAATGAGAGAGAGAGACAGAGTAATATAGATTTCAGCAAGCTCTATCATTAGTATCATTTAGAGTTTAGTCGCAGCACAGCATTTTGGGTAACATTTACATATTGGTTGCTGTTCCTGCTTTTAGAGTTTGTGCTTGAGTTGCTGCCGATTCTGCATGCCTGACCTTCTCAGCTCTGAGGTGACGAGAGATTTTAAATAACTAAAACAATTCACAATCTGATCTTCCACCCATGAGTTTCCAAACAATGCGTCGTCATTTCATCAACCTGATGAACCTTAACGACACCATTGAACGTCTGTGTGGATGAGTGCGTTTTTTGCTCTTGAAGTATATAGTCTCTATCCTTCAGCCAAGCAAAGTAAAGCAAAAAAAACAAAAATGCTTCTGAAGTAGAGCAGGAGAAACTAAGCATAAAAAACAAGAGTTATATAAGTTGTGAAATAAGTTTACTTGCATAACCAACAAGAAGAGACGATAATAAACTGCATCTAATCTTCTGCAGAACTTTCCTTCTGTGAGTTTTAGCAGTCTTCCTCAGTCCTGATTATTTATTTATTTATTTCCTTGTTTTTATTGCTTCTAGATGTTCATTTTAATTTATTTTTAGTGACCTCTCAGTTGGGGTTAATTCTCAAGAAAACACAGAAAGAGTTTGGTTCCTGTGTGATGGATGTCTGATTACACATTCTCTTGATAAAAATGAACAGTATCACCAAAGCAAACCTTGTTTTCCTTTGCTCTAACCGCATGAAATAATCATCAGGGGAGAAAAAAGATAACCATCACACACATGCGCAGCAAAGAGAGTTAAAATGTTCTCTTAAAAAGCCCAAATGATGGTGCATAACATGCTTTTAGTAGGGCATTATTTGCTTATGTGACATACAGACTGGTTTGATAACATGTCCATGTAATGACTGTTATATGACTAACACTTCATTTTAATTTCCCCCTCACCCCATTGACGTGTTATCACGACGCAAGTTACATAGCATTCTGACACGTGAAATAGGGCTCATGCCACATGTTACAATGTTGCCCTACTTCTCCAGACCTAGAAAAGCTAGTCCAACCCCTGGAGGCCTATCCAGTGACCTGATGGTGTGTGTGTGTTATGTGTTTCCTGTGGTGTGCAGTGCCCTCTTCAGGCCGATTGCTGTTCCAACGGGCGGAGTTGCACATGGAGATGAGGAACTTCAGCCAGGCGGTGCAGGACGCCAACAGCCTCTGTAGTATAAAGCCTCAATGGACAAAGGTGAGAAAAACAAGTTTGAAATTGATCTGCAAAATAAGAACTGAATATATTTATATCATTTTGAAACAACTTGACCTACGTTTTTAAGACTTTGCCGCCTTATTGTAAATGGAAATTTGTAGGTCACTTGTAAGCAGTGGCATTACCACTATAGGACTGTATCTGATCCATAAGGGGATAATGGATGAGTTTGCTATAATTAAAGCAGCTTCCGGGAGGGTGGTGTTGGTAAAAATGCAATTACTTGATTCCACATGTCACTTAGGATTCATGTATAACAAGAACTTAGGGTAACATTAGGGTTTTTTTTTTTTGCTAGGGTCAATGACTTGATGCAACCCAACCAATATATTTTCAAAAAAATCTGACTAGGTATATACAGGAAAATAAATCTGGACTCAAATGTGGAATAAATGCAATCAACTTTTGCAATGCAACATTGTTGACAATTTTTACATAATTTGTCACATTATTATAAGAAAAGCGATGTTTTTAGGATATGCCTTGGTCAGTATCGTCAAAATGCATTAAAATGTAAATATTGAAATACAGCAAAAATCTATTTAAATTTAAAGTTTTCAGAAGAAAATATATATTTTCAATAGTTCACTTAAATCCACTGTAGGTTAATAAATTTTATCAATCTTTGGTGGTTACACCATTTGACATTACGAGGGCTTTGTGCATGTCAACACAAAATGTACATTTTAACAAATCTGATGTATGTTTTTATAAAAAATTTTTTTTTTTATATTTCTCAATTTCTTATCTTGCCAACCTAATTTGTCACTGACCCTTTAACATGTAGAACAAAATACCAGATTGCTTCAATCACACTTCTTGTTGATTTACAGGGTCATTATCTAAAAGCCACGGCGCTGAGTAAAGCAAGTCGCAACGATGAGGCCTTGCAGGAGTATTTCCAGTGTGTGGCGCTGAAGCCGGACTGGACCAAAGTCAAACTGGAGGCTCAGAGGGTAAGACCAGCTCAGTTACATATCTGAGATCTTCATTTTCTGAATCACATTGGTTCGAATAAAATCTTGTAAATGATGCAAAAAAAAGTCATTGTCGAATTGTGAAATTAAAGGAGTGTTTCCTTCTGTTTCCTCTCTGCAGGTCTTGAGCGAGCTGTTCTCCTCTGTGTTTGAGAACGAGGACCTGCCAACGCCGGTGCATCCTCTGCAGGGAGGTTTGGCCACCCGACTCATCAAACCCCCTGCCTTGCTCAGATCCCTGAGGCCGCTCACACAGAGATCTGGCTCCTCCTCACAGGTAACTACACACACACACACAGCCAATTGATTAATGATAATGGATTGTGTCTTAGATGGATGAAGATTCAGCCGAGAGTCATGTTCTGTCAGAATACTTTCTGTTTCCACCACAGTTGGCATTTTGTATTGACATTTTGATTAGTGTGTTGCACCGGAGCAAAGTGCGGCTGTCGAAGGGGATCATCTCTTTTTATAATCGCCCTGCTCTGAATAACTGGAGCTCTAATCGCTGTGTCTGTGTCTGTGTCTGTGTCTGTGTCTGTGTCTGTGTCTGTGTCTGTGTCTGTGTCCAGGACTCAGAGTTCAGTGTGACTAAAAACACTCCAGTGGACAACTCGTCCTCCGCGCTGTCCGCTGTCACACCTGGTAAATCCGACCCTGCTGAAGGCGAAGGCAGCACCAAGAGCCTGGCTCAAGTGCTGGCTGCACTGCCGCCGCCCCCTGGTGGCCTTAAGAGGAAACACAGCAGTGATGGACCCTCAGCACCCTTCAACCCCCCCTCTAAACTCCTCAGACCTGGTGAGTTTCATTGAAAATAAGTTATTCACTTTTATCATGCTTATTTTTATTATTTTTATGAAAGTATCTTATTACTGAATCTAATGGAGCAGCTAAGTTACTTTACCAGCAGCAGAAGAGAACAGGGCTGGGTATCGCTATTGATTTACTGAATCGATTCAGATCCCGATTTGATTCAATATTGACTCATTTAGAGATATTTCAGTCTCTCTAACCTGGTGAATTTTTGAAAATATAAATGTCTACATAAAAAATTGATCCAGAAGCAGTTACATTAATTCACATTCACAAGTATTCAATCAATGTGTACATTTAAGAAGTGAATGGAAATGTACACATTTGCACAGATCTGCAACAAATAGAATGCGGCATATATTAAAAGACTGATTTTAGGATTTTATGAATAGATATGGGATCTTTCAAATGAAGATTGAAATGAATTGGAAATTTTTTTTTTTTTTTAAACCCTGCTCTAGAAGAGAATAATCTTTTTTACATTTATTTATTTATTTTCATTGCTATCAAAGTTTTGGTTCACTATTGAGTCAGACTAATTAAATATACCAAGTTACAAAATCAGTTAAATGTTGAATGCAATTCTGGTTAGCTATTACACCATTTTACAAAGAACTACAATAACTTCAGCTACAATTTCTTATTAATTGTTATTGATTTTTTAAATTCATTAATAAAAAATGACTTATATTATATGTACTTAATTTTTTGCAGATGAGGGAAGCAGTGTTCAGACAGTCTCGGTGTTCGGAGGAAGGATGATTCCTGCTGATCTGTTGGACAGCGGAGACTTGGAGTGTTCTCTGTGCATGAGGTGACCGCACAGTCCAACACACACACATACACACACTCACACAGATCGTGCCTGCAGATATTGGCAACATTTAGGACCAAAACTACAGACTTACATTTGAATGTTTGAGTTTCTAGCTGTTACAGCATATTGTCCCTTTGGTTATTTTCCTTCCAGATTGTTCTACGAGCCCGTGGCCACTCCCTGTGGACACACCTTCTGCCTCAAATGTCTGGAGCGCTGCCTGGATCACAACCCCAACTGCCCTCTGTGCAAGGAGAATCTGTCTGAGGTACACACAGGAATACACATAGTCCACTGTTACTCTAATGCTCCTGATTTTACATTTTTATATTATATTATTGATATAGAAAATGAATCAGTTGACTTCATCATACTCCCTTTAATGCAAATATCATTTTTAATTGAAAAGTGGATTTAAAATGTTGAGTTTTTGAGGGTATTTTCTCTTCTCTGACCTTTAATTCTGGAAATCTTGACAGAAATAATTATAATGAGATGATTTGTTATCTGCTCCCTGAGTTTGTAATGAGCAGGATCCTTATTGTCTCTGTGTGTTGTTGTTGCAGTATTTGGCCACAAGAGGTTACAACAAGACCCTGCTGATGGAGGAGGTGCTGCAGCGTTACCTAGGAGACGAGCTGGCAGAGAGGAAGAAAATCCATGAAGAGGAGATGAAGGAGTTGTCCAAGTCAGTTTCACACACTCACTCACACACACACAAACATTACGTTGTGTTAAATAAAACTTAAAGATACACACAAAATGTCAAAGTCTCACCAATGTCACCTTTTCTTTCGTAGCTTGAACCAGGAAGTGCCCATCTTCGTGTGCACCATGGCCTTCCCCACCATCCCCTGCCCGCTGCACGTGTTTGAGCCACGCTACCGCCTCATGATCCGCCGCTCCATGGAGACTGGAACCAAGCAGTTCGGCATGTGTATCGCTGACGAGCTCAAAGGCTTCGCCGACTACGGCTGCATGCTGCAGGTGAGGCCATGTCGCAGAGCCGTTGATAGGATGTCACTTGTTTGCTCGTGACTTTATGCAGCCAAAGAAACAGAGATGCTTTCAGTCTAAATACAAGATGAACTACTGCGTTTCAGGTGCGGGATGTGAAGTTCTTTCCCGACGGTCGCTCGGTGGTCGACACCATCGGCGTGTCGCGGTTCAAGGTGCTCAGCCACGGCCAAAGAGACGGCTACAACACCGCCAAGATAGAGTACCTGGAGGACAAGAAGGTGAGCTGAGGACACGGTTTCACACACTTTCTATCGTGCTGCTACAAAGCAAATGTCACAGAGAGCAGAACACGGGTTTTATTTGTCACCATTCAACGTGACTGAGCTGAGCAGTGGAAAGAAGAGAGCTGCTGCCACAGGGGAAAAACCTCTCTCTTTGCACACATGAACACACGCTGTTGATTTTTGTATTTTCATTCCCTTTCCAGTCAGGTGGAGATTTATGCCACTGGAAACTTTTGCAACCTCTGCCATCTTTCCCCTGTCCACTGCTTTTTTTTTTTTAATTTATGTTTTTTATTAAAACTGAAATGAAATGTCTTTCCAATCAGGTGGAGGGCGAGGCGCTGGTGGAGCTTCTGAAGCTGCACGACTCTGTGTACGAGCAGGCCAACAACTGGTTCACCTCACTGAAAGACAACATGAAGAGCCAGATACTCAGCCACTTCGGACACCTTCCCAGCAAAGACCCCGACCCACAGGTCAGAAAACTCTGCAGTGACAGAGATTCACTGAGTTTAAGCACCAATACACAAACAGATCAGTGTCTCAACATGACTGTATTAAGTTTTTATTATGGCATAAAAGAGACTGAAGGATGGGAAGAACAATAAAGAAGTTCATTTAAGGTTAAATTCATACAAGAAACTGATGCTTCCACTTTCTAAGTAGATGCTTCTCATGAATTTTTGAAAGCTAATTGTGTTTGACTATGACTCTGCTATCATAGGAAAATATGAATCTGAACATCATGTGCTTAAAAACTTAGCAGGAACTTTCCGTGTCCAGCCAGTGTCATTAAAGCAGAAGCCCGGGGTATTTTCCTAGAGCAGCGAGGCATGGTGGGAAGGTGGCAGTTTCCAGTCTCCACTCAAAAAAAACACTTCAAGCTGCCCCAGGGTTTCTCTTTGCTATTCTCTGCTCACAGTGAAAAACAGCAAAACTCAAGGTTGCTTTACGGCAGAAGCGAGAACTTTAATTAAATAACTTACTTTGGGTGAGTTATTGTGAGTATTCAGAGTAGAAAACAGACATGGTAACAGTTTTTGCAGGAAAATAGTGAAACTTCTGCTTACTGACACATCCATGTTTACAGGATCAGTCACATTTTGATAGCGAATGTCTGTACAGTGAGTTCAGGGGCTCGTCTGTTTCTTGTTTGCTCCTAGAATTTGAGCCAAATTTGCAAATGTAGTGAAAAGAGGAAAATATATTTCCATATTATGTGAAAGCAGTGGTTTGGAGTAACTGAGCTGGAAGATGACCACATGAAAAGCTGCATTACGATGCTCTGAAGCCTCTGAAATCAAAAGAGACGCACTCTCTTTTCAAAGCCCTGTGAGGAACGAAAGTTTTAGTTTTAGTCATCATCTGATTATCTTTCTTCCTCTTCCTCCTCGCTGCAGGGCAGTCCCAGCGGTCCGGCCTGGTGCTGGTGGCTACTCGCTGTCCTTCCGCTGGAGAATCGAGCCCAGCTCACCATCCTGGCCATGACCTCCCTCAAGGACCGTCTCATCGCCATCCGCCGGGTCCTCATCTTCGTCACACGCAAGAGGCCGCGGTGATTTCTGTCCAGAACACTCGGTGGAGACTGACCGGAAAAAACGCTCGGGCTTCTATGCAGTTCAGCAATTGGTTCACTCATGATGTTTTTTATTTTATTTTATTTTGTTATTTTTATGTTCTCGGTTCTCATTCAGCCCTTCGTTGACTGATTCATCCACTCATTGACACATGTTTGAACTCATCCCCTCACCCATCGACTTCTACATCATTTCATTCTCTCAGATGCTCATGAACCTCTTCCTGTGTCATGTGGTCTGTCTGAGAGTGTGTGGTGGTGGGTGGGGGTGGACGCTGCTGCAAGGGGCCGGGCGGGGGTTCAGTCCATGCACCCATCCCCTCCCGGCTGAAATTGAACTACAAGACAATTAAAAAAAACAAAACAAGTGACCTCTCACCTCTTCGTTCGTCACCTCTGTTTCGATCATTTCGGGGAGATTTTTTCCTCACTCTCTGTTATGAAGCAACAAAAACAAAAACCTGTTATCACACGAGCACTGTGAGCAGGAACGGATCAGGTTCAGGATTAGCTTCAAGAGGAATTCACTTTACATGCATTTACAAAGCAGTATTTCACATAAGCTGAAACAGAAGTCGGCCCTGTGATAGAGCCGTGCTTCCTCCTCCTCCTCCTCCCCCCTTCCTCTCTATCTCCACATCCTCATCTATGACAGCTTGTACAGGTACGGTATCAATACTAAAACTCAGTTTCTGAAATATGAAACAAAAACAAGAACACTTGGCATGATGGTAAACACACAAACATGAATGTACTGGGTCTGGCTGTAGTATGTGGGTGTCTTTCTTTTTGTTTTTTTTGTTTTATATTTCCTTCCCCTCCCCACTACATCTATAGAATCCGTTTGGCGCGGTGCACATGAGGTCAAATTCCTGTATGTGCACCGGCAAACAGCTGCCTCACTTCAAAATCTTCCTGACTGAGCCAAAATTCATGTGCAAAAACTTGGAACTTTATATCTGCCGCCTCAACCGGGCAGCAGCCGTGTACCTCATATTGTCTCATAGGAAAGTTAAAAGGCTCAGAGAGAGCGGATACTCATCAGATAGGACTGTGATTATGCCCGTGCTCACACTAAAAAAACACACCACAAACTACTGTGTGTTTGTGTGTGTTGGAATAAGTGCAACTCCAGACCAACATGCTCCACTTGTTCCTGAAAAGAAGATTCAACATGTGATTGAACAGTAAAACACAAGTCGGGCGATCACAGAAAGCTCTAGTGGCATTTAGGAAAACACAGAAACAAATGCATCCTCCCAGATTCAGTGGATCTGGAGCTTTTACAGTATGTCCTATTGTAGCATATCTCTGGGACAGATACAGACTCATAGTCATAGGTTTTTTTTGTTTCTCTCTCTCTGCTATGCCCTTAAGTGTATGTGTATGGTGAAATTTTCAGTTGGGTGATTTATATGTATATCAATGTAACTCGGAGGCCTTTTTAATGTTTTATTTAAGGAACGTTTCAACCTCTTTTTCTTTCTTTCTTTCTTTCTTTCTTTCTCTCTCTATATTTCTCTCTCAGTACATTTACATGCACACTGTAATGCAATGCATGGACTTGAGAGTTCCCCTGTGGAGTTTTCTCGCAAACAATTAGTTGTTGTTGTTTCTCACCAAAACACGAGAGTGTATCCTAGAGGCCTGACAGACGTGTTGAGTAATTTTCTTTTTCTTACAAGAAAGAGGTGGTTTCGTTTTTTACAATATTTTTGAACTCTCCCTGCCTTTACTGATGCAATACTGTACTGTGTGGACACTGTAGGTGAAACTGGGTGCATGGACGTGTTGTAACACAAAAGCTCTGCCAGTGGTCCAAAACTCTCAACTGGATACTTTGAAATTGAATAAAAAATAATTGCAATAACTTTGTAACACAAATTAATGTGCTGATTGGATTACAGGAGTCGTTGTGGACTTCTGGTTGTATGTATAAACATCTGGCTGTGGTAACATGCAGAGAGAGAGAAGATTGCTAACTGATGGAAACAATCAGAGTTTAAAAATACTCAACATGAGTTGTGCAGATGTTTGTTTTTTTTTGCCAACGAGGATTCATTCTGTTTTTTGGTGAGAACCAGTCAAATCATAATTGTACGTGTTTACGAGAATATTCTCCAGTGTACCTTTAATGTCTGGAAGGATGAGTGCTGAAAGAAACGTTGATGGATTTGATGTAACTATTTCTGCTAGTCTTAAAATCAGTTCGAGTGTACCAGCTCGGAAGAAGGAAAAAGAGACCACCAGTCTTGGGTCACAGTATTGTTCAGCTGGTTTAGATGTTTTCTAAGTACAGCTGTGGTTGCAATTGCATTATTGGTCATGCACGTAAATGCACTGCGAGCTCTCTGTATGATTCTGTCCTTCCAAAAGTTTGTGACTCCACTGCAGTCGCGGGCTCTCTGTACGGGAGCGGTGTTCACAATGTGCTGCATTTCCCTGGTATATTTGTAAAGGGAGCTCTTTTACTTATTTTTTATTGCAAATAAAGAAAATACATTTAGTTCTGTCTCTGCATGATGTTTTTTTTTCTTTTCATTATTTTATTGAGGGGAAAGAACAAAAGATGGTTTGATGTACAGTATCATCCTGTGGAGAGATAAACTAGATAAACAATCCATCCCACACAGCAGCAGCAACATCAGCATCCTTCTCTTCTCTTATATCTAAATGTCATGCTCTTAATTGCATACATTGTTATATAGGCGCTTGTTCCAGATAATGACAGGTTCCTACACAAACTTAATGATAACATAACACAGACACAAGTTTGTTTTTTTCTGAACTGCTCCCACACAACGATGAGGAAAAGGCCACATCTTGCACCTTAGTAGTGGTATCGTGAACTGTTTTGACTGCTATTAGCTGCCAGAGTCTTAAATGATCACCACAATATATACAATAAATAGAAAATATTCTGGGTTAAGATGAAATATTATGTGTGGGAACTGAGAATGATAAGAGACAGAGGTCCAGACATGAGACATCACATGTTCAGATAAGACAGATACAGATACCACGACATGACATTCAGTATCTCATAGAGATACATGGTTTTGACTAACCCAGTTTGAAACAGGATTATTTCCAGTCTAAGAGGGAGGGAAGCGGAGCTGATCTCCCCCGGAGCCTGACGTGGACCCGTCACTACTAAGATTAAAAAAACAAGACATGAGGAGTAGAGGGAGGGAAACTGAGTCTGAACTGTTGTTGCCTTTAATCAGCTGCTGTCCCACAGACAATAAACACCTTCCTGTTGTTCCTCTCTCTTTCTCTCTCTGGGGTTTTGTATAGTCTGCAACACTGGGGCTGTTGCTGGGCAAAGTGAGTTTTTGGATGTTGCTGTTTTTTTTCTCCCCTTTCTCTCCTATTTTTCTGCAGGACTCAGCTGCAGCTGCTCGCCACAGGGGGGCAGTGTTTGTCAGTGGAATAACAAGGTGAGCTGAATATAGTGGGGGCACTGGGTTCATTCACAGTTCATAGACAAACAGAGGCAGACATCACCAGGGAAAAGTTTTCTAGATCAAATTATTAATTGATAACGAGCAAAGTCATTTAAAATACTCAATGTCTTTGAAACACACTGTTTATATTCACTTTAAACACATCCAGTATGTTTTGACAGCATAGTATATGACTGAGCTCTAGTCAACATCATGCAGATATGATAAATGACTAGCACATGCAAAACTTGTAGGAAATTATACTTTTGGACTTTTCCTCCTCTTTTGTAGACACACACACACACACACACACACACACATAGAGACCAAATCTAATTTTAAATCTGACCATTACCTGAGTGTTGACTCAGCTGCCAGCAGGTAGAAATCCTGTCCGTGTGAGGAAGGATGAAAAATTGCTCGTACGCTGTTTGCTCCATCTGGTGCTTTTGTTTTTTCAGGTATAACGGCCGTATGACATTTGTTTGCTTGGACCTTGTATGTTTTTTTTTTTCATTTTTATGTGTTTATTTATGGATGCTTTTTTTGTTGTGTCTTTAAGGCCTTATGTGTAATGAAGTTACAAGAACGATCACAGGTGGGGGCGAGGGAGTTGACGTGACAGTTTTATTGGTAGGAGCAGGTTTTCTGCAGCAACAACACAGATTTTTACAACCTTTGTGAAGGGTGTGTTTTATCTCTTTAAGATAATGGCTCAAAAAGCACCGGGAGCCGTTGACCTCAGACCAGCAGCAGCAGCAGAGCAGACACGAGGCCTCTGGTTGGGAAATACATCAGTGAGACTAGAAAGGTTAAACCTCAATACAGTTTTATTATCTAAGGTCAGCGCCATGGATACGGTTTCATCCACCTGTCACGTCCTCTTCTTCTTTTTCTTCTGTTTGTCTAGGGAAAGTTGACTCACCTCCCACCACCCTGCACTGCACTGCACCTCCCTGTTTTTTTGTTTTCATTCATGCAGTATCACTCCTTCAGTCCTGGCAAAGCCGGACCGGAGGTGGAAACAGTTACGTGTCTTGCTCAGGGGCAACAGGGCAGAGGTAGAGCTGCTTCAACTTCATCCTTTTTTTTTTCTTTTTTAAATATTAACAGTGATACGGTGACAAGCCTGATTTTCCAGCTTCAGCCATACGTAGCCAACATTGTGATGCAGCTCTTACTCACCTTCTTTATATAACTGCACACACACACACACACACACACACACACACACTTAGAGCAAAGCTTACAAGAGGAAGCATATCAAACACAAACAGACAATGTTTGCAAAGCGTCAAATCCATCCAAACACTGATCCCCAGACACACACACACTCACACAAAGGCCTGGGATGGATTCAGGAGTTGCCACATCCGAGCTAATAGTTCCCACAGACAGGTTCTTCTGGGTGTTGCCCAAGTCTCGCCCGTGCCGCATTTCCGCAGCTTATGTAATTAACTTTGTACAAATTGTGCGGTTATAAAATGTATTGGCTGTCAATGTGCATCAGAAAACCTGACTGAGCACCTTCTACAAAGAAAACTCTGGAGTATTGAACATGTCCCCAAACCCAAAAAGAAGTGGTGTTATGGTTATTTGTTACACCTATGAGGTATAGAAGGAAAAAAGTGCACATATATTATGGGAATGGTGCTAAAATTACAAACATGTACATACGTTCATATCCATCACATCTGATACCTGACAAGGCCACACTGGCAGCCATTGTCCACCATGAAGGTGTGTCATTCTTCACTGCAGTGGGTGTGTATGTGTGTGTGTAACTGAGATTTAACAGCAATGGTGCTAATTTCAGGTTTAGCCAGGTCACTTGTGTTGTTTGAATTGTTTGCATCGTTCGTCACATTGTTCAGTGAAATAAAAAAACGCCCAGCAGTCACTCAGTATAATAACAGAGAGAGATGCACATGATGGGTTCAAAGGAAAACTGAATGTATTAGGAATAAATACACAATACAATTCTACACCTCGCTTAGCATCCCCAAATTTGAAAGTCAATATCCACTCTCTGGCAGAATAATAATGCAGAAGTTGAAGAAATACTTCTCTAAAAAGAAAAATTCATCTCATATTTTGTCATATGTAATGAAAACAACACCTTGTATTATATGGTTTGAGATGAAGAAGCGACTGAGACTATGACGGAAAAGGAGAGAGGGAAGGGTCAGAATAGAAAACAGCTTAAATCTGAGCAGTAAACACTGAGCTTCAGAGAGGTTGTAGGACTGAACCTCAGTGGCCCTCTCCGTTCCTCTCTCTGCAGTCTAACAAACATAATGAATGCAAGTTTCCAGGTCTAGAATAAACTCAGTAATTTGGACGTACCATGCAGCCTGAAGTTCTGGAAATATTCCTGCTATAGATAACACATGAAAGCCGGGGCACACCCAGCGGGTGATACTTGGATGGGTGTGTGGGGCACCCCTCCTCTCTTTACTGTAACTACAAAGGAGAGACTCACACACCAAAGCAGAAGTTACACAGCACTGCACCATACAGTGGACTTTTATATCCTCACAGGGTGCAGCAGCTCATTCCTGGAAGATGTGACACACAGATGCAATTTGCACAGACAAACTGTAGGCTATATATGAAGCAATTATCATCTGGTTGTTGTACGGTTATGTATCTATTTATCTGTCTAGCTCCATTTTTCATAATGTTACAATAATGATAAGTTACTCTATTTGGTATTTCTGGGGAGTTGTCAACTGTCCTCTTAAACTCTGCACTGTCGTTAAAGTAACACTGATAATCAGCTGTATAAATGTCCCGCTCTGCCTCAGTTCAATGACTCTCAAGTCATGTGGTTTTTTGTTGCGTGCGTGCCAACAGATGTTCGCTTTTTTGGCATTCGTGGAAAGTGAAATTAGAGTGAGTGAGGCAATGGAATAAGCTTCAACATCTGCATTTAACCACCATCATTAACAGGCAATAGTAAAGCGGTGTTAGAGAGGGGCACACATGCATTCCAGTGGACAGGGAAATGGAGGCACAAGACACACTGGGAGAAAGTTTAAGAGAGGTTGAGAGAGGTTGCCTTCATGTGGAGAAAAACGCTGACTGTACAGTAAAGCGTTGGTGGCAAGAAGAGAAGACGCATTTAGTGCAATCTTGCATGTAAAGCTTTTGTTTATAAAGTTTGGATAAATTACAGATCTAGAGTATGTGCACATCATCTTCATTTTGTTGGTTTTTAAAGGGTTAGTTTAATATTTCGGCAAATTGGCCCATTGCCATAATCCCTATAGTCATAGCAGTAGGTTCATACCTTTAATTGTCGGTGCAAGCTATTTTTAGAACGGTGGAGCAGAGCCGTGAGCTGCTCAGAGCTACGCTATGGAGGCTCATTATGGGATTTCTTGGTTTCCCTCATCAAACTCATCAAATACACAATCCAACAACTCCAAAACGCTCTGGTGGACAAATTGTGAGCTGCACAATCACCACGCTATGAGATAATAACACAACGTTACCAGACAGAGTTGTTTTAGAGGGAAATTCATGCAAAACCGCTGATGCGCGTTCTCGTCAGGAGCAGTTTTTCAGCAAGCTGTCTCTGTATTTCCCTCTAAAACAACTCTGTGTGGTAACGTTGTGTTATTATCTCATAGCGTGGTGAATGTGCAGCTCACAACTTGTCCACCGGAGCGTTTTGGAGTTGTTGGATTGTGTATTTGATGAGTTTGATGAGGGAATCCAAGAAATCCCATGAGCCTCCATTATAGCGTAGCTCTGAACAGCTCGCAGCTCTGCTCCACCGTTCTAAAAATAGCTTGCACCGACAATCAAACCTATGCCAAAATGTTGAACTATCCCTTTAAAAGTCTAGCAGTGGAGGCTTTCAAGGGAGACCACTGGGTGTCCATAAAACCCACAAGACCACCAGCAGTCAACACGCCTACCTGTCTCTGACTTGACTTTGGAAGGTGATGATAAAGTGTGATGTGTGACTCGCTCTGGATCTAAAGTAGCTACGAGTCGAGTGCTAATCAGAATCAGGCCGGGCAGCTGACGGGTAGATGAGTGGTGACAGCAGGATATAATCCAGTCTGCGTGGATACCCTCCAACACAACACAACAGAACAGAACAGAGCAGCAATGACAGTGATGCTGAAATATTTACCAGTTTTCCATCTCACATGCTCTAATTGCTCTGTATCTGTCTGATGGAGAGACCGACCGAGGGAGAGATACAAACAAAGCCTGAGAGAGAAAGAGAGAGAGAGAGAGAGAGAGAGAGAGAGAGAGGGGGAAGCATGAAGAACAGAGGGAAAAAAAGAGGATAAAATATGCTGTAAAACATTGAAGTAAGAAAAACAAGCAGATGTCTATGAGATACATGTTTTTAGAATATAACTCACTGGGCTTGTTTTCAAATATTTTGATAATGCACTGGATTTATCTGTTTATTTTTCACAATTCCTTGTGTGCAGTGGAATTACTGTCAGTCTACCAGAGGTGGAAGTGTTTACTCAAATATGTAGGCCACCCGACTTAACTTGAGCTATGTGTGTTGAGTATTTACTGTAGTTTAGGGTTAGAGTTTTTTCTGTGGCAACAAATCTTTACAACCTCTGCATGTAGCCAGAGATGATATCCACAGGCTGTAGGAATAATAAGCTAATAAAATGAAGCTTAGTCTATGTGTTGATATTATTTTGTGGTAGGACTGAAACATGTGTAGCTACAAATGTAGATATGACCTTATGCACATGGCTGACTAATTAAGTGCCAGAAACTGCAGTTCATCTGATGACCACTTGGGGCTAAAGCTAATCTCCCTCATAATTATGATCATTATGTGCAAAGGGTGTGTTTTAAAGCCCAATAAAGCTTTTAAAGGGATAGTTCAACATTTTGGCAAATTCGCCCATTGCCATAACCCTAGTCATAGCCAGGAGTAAGTTCATTACCTTTAATTATTGGTGCATGTTGTTTTGAGATCCACGGGGCAGAGACGTGAGCTGCTCAGTGAACACAATGGAGGTGAACGGTACAGGTCCCCTGTCCCTCATCAAACTCATCAAATACACAATCCAGCAACTCCAAAACGCTCTGGTGGACAAGTTGTGACCTGCACATTCACCAGGCTATGAGATAATTGTACAATTATGTAACATTACAACACATGAAGCAAATACTCTGAAATCACTCCACACAGCAGCCGTGTCTGGATCTGGCTGCATTTGCCTCGAAAACAACTCAGTCTTGTAATGTTACATGATTATTTCATAGCGTGGTGAATGTGCAGGTCACAACTTCTCCACCAGAGCGTTGTGGAGTTGTTGGATTGTGTATTTGATGCAGTATTGTAGTAGTATAGTATTGTAGTTTGATGAGGGACAGGGGACCTGGACCGTTCACCTCCATTGTGTTCACTGAGCAGCTCACATCTCTGCTCTGCGGAACAACGTGCACCGATATAATTAAAGGTACTGAACCTACTGTTATGACTATAGAGATTAAGGCAATAGGCGAATTTGCCAGAACTACTAAAATGTATCTCATAGGGCCTATGTGCTGTTATTTATCCCTTTGGTTATGGTGGGGGTGGGGGTGGTGGTCAGTCAAAATCTGTTTAGGCCCCCAAAAAGTCTTGGTGTGTCCGTGGGAGACAGAAAAGGGGCGGAGACTAAAGAGAGAGAGAGGGAACGAGAGACATACGGGCAGCGCGAGGATGAGAGGGCGGAGAGTAGAGGTAGAGAGAGAGAGAGAGAGAGAGAGAGAGAGAGAGCTCCAGTCGGTATGTAGCAGCGGCAGCGAGCGGAGCCTCTGACTGGGATTTACAAAGAGGGAAAAACGCGCCTTGGATAGAAAATACCTCCAGCGGGATTAAAACTAAAAGCAGCCGAGGATGAGACACAGACCGTCCGCTTGAAGGAGGATCAGAAACACGTCGTTTTTCCGCTTATTTATCACCGTTTTTTACGAAAATGGCGAACGACTCTCCGGCCAAAAGTCTGGTGGATATAGACCTGGCATCCCTGCGGGTGAGTGTGTGTGTGTGTGTGCGTGCGCGCGTTTGTGTGTCACATCTGTGTTTCTGTGCTGCAATTTATCCGTTCACATGGAGAAATAAAAACATATTAATGTAGTAAAAAGTGTTTTTGTTGACACTGCCCTGCGGTGGCTTCTCTTTGTCTAATATCCGCTGGCATGGGAGGCCAGCAAACCGGGCGCAGCCGGCTCCTACATCGAACTAACCCGATTGTAATTACTAAAGGGAATGAATCAATCACGGTTTTCTGTTATATTTGTTTCTTATGCGCGCACTTGTGTGTGTTTTTCTTTTTCTTTTCTTTTTTTAATTTAAAAAATACAGGATCCTGCTGGGATATTCGAGTTGGTGGAAGTAGTCGGAAATGGCACCTATGGACAAGTCTACAAGGTTGGTCTGAGCCTCCATCTGTCTGTGTGTATGTGTGTGTAGCCTATGTGTGTGTGTGTGTGTTAAAGCCTCAACCGAGAGAACAAACAGGCGGAAACTGGAGCACAAACATGCATTTATGTATTTTCCCCCCTTCCCCTCTCACGGTCTCAGGAACACGTTTATTTCTAAGCCGTCCCCTCCCCTGCTTCACTTGGGACCGGTGCGGTCTGGACTGGATTATCTCTCAGATAGCAGCGCTCCGGCCTCTCGCTGCTTCTCCATCCATTCATTATCTGTCTTTTCTTTTTTTTTCTTTTTTTTCCACCGATGCTAACATCATCCCATCCCTAGCTACACCTATTCTGGTCCCAAGGAGGTCCCACCTCCCTCCATCCACCCCCCTCCTCTCCTCTGCTCCTTCCTCCCTCCTCCCCTCCCTCCTTCCTCCTCCTCATCCTCTCATCCACACCCCAGTAAAAATATTCCTCGCATACTGTACGCGTTTGCCTCTTGCACTGATCGGTCCAACCCCATCCGTGCATGACAGCCTCTTTTACCACGCTGACCGACTTGTGCGCCATTGGGTGGGCGGTGTTTCATTGCGCATTTGTGCACACCATTGCCCAGCAGGCCTTATGCTGGAGTGGCTCTGTGCTGCATTTACGGGGAGGGGGATAGGCCCGTTCATCCCATCATTAATATATATATTTATATATAGCCTACACACACACTCATAGGCGCACAGTGGAAAAGGCATCTTGATGGAGACCTGGTGCTTCTGCCTCCCATCACAGATGATAAGCAGCAGCAAGCAGCGACATCATCCTCCTGCTGTTGCCTGGTAGAAAGGAGAGCAAGAGGAAAAGAGGAGGACCAGACCGCAGCTGCTGCTGGCTCCCTCCGGGCTCCTACCCAGCTCTGTTACTTTGAAATCAGTCATAAGCAGGGCGAAGTGTGTGTCTTGTTGTTGTATGTGGCTGACCGAGATCATGACTCTTGTGTTTGTGTTTTCACTTTACCAAACCTTCGTGCATGTCTGAGCTCTGGCGTCGCTGCAGGGAAAAGAAATAAGAGAGAAAGAGAGAGAAAGGAGGAGGTTTGTTTGGAATTATGTCATCGTGATGTCACGTGAGACAGTAGGTGGGAAGTGACCTCATCGTTAGGACCTGCATGTCTTTCACACCGGCGGATGCAGACGGGGCTTTTTTTTTTTACGTACCATAAACTGTGAGTGGAAGCTGTGTCCAACTGTGATTGTCTCTCATTTGCTTGTGGCTGGAAAATAGACCCACAAGCTCTGTGTTGTGTGTTGTGTGTTGTGTTGTGTTGTGTTGTGTTGCAGCAGTGGGGGGGGTCTGCCAACTCCAAACCCCCTTGAAACACAGCCAAGTGAAACTCAGCAAACACAGAACACCTTGACTTGCAGTTTATGGTGCAAGGGTAAATAAACATGATCACCGCTGTAGCCTTGGTAGCACTGATGGAGCTGGTCCAGTGAGGGAATAAGTATTCAATCATGGTTTGATTATGGATTTTCAATGGATATGTACGAGCTTTTTTTTTTGTAAAAATGTGTTTAGCACACGGATGCTGATTATGCTGTTATCCATGCATACTGCTCCATATACTGCAACTTCTATATAGTGATGGTGAAACCGAGCCAGAGGTCATTCTGTCACTTTGTGGTGAGAATATACATCAGCTCTGTTCCCACTGCTGCAGCTCCCTGAGCGCCAAATAAAGGTTTTAAAGAGATACGATTATCCTCTTTAAAGTTATATTATGCACAGATTTATAGTCAACTCCACCTACGAGCAGCCTAGCAGTGTGCTATCTTGTGTTTATGGTTGATTTTTAAGTGTCATGCATCCAAGTCTGATGTGGACCCTCGCAGACTATATCCAGAAAGTATATTTTGAGCACGACGTACAGTAAAATTGATCCCGTTCTGCAGTTTACAGGCTGTAGCTCACAGTAAACATGACCTAAAGTAACGAACGCACCGTATGCTGTCTTCCAGGAAATCATCAACTATATATGAGGAGCCATTTTAAGGCCTTTTAAAGTGGAGTCTGAGAAAGCAGAGCCGTAGGGGGATCTTACTCACCTGAGCTGCTGTTGCTGCTGCTGCAAAAATTAGGTCATTTGATGTTGACACTGAATCATCACTGTTTGGACGTCACTCGGCTCTAAACTTGTACACACACAGTAACTCTTTCTGTCACATGATGATCAGAGTTACCAAAAAAAACCAAAAAAACATCAGGTCTTCGAGGTGGAAACAAGTCAACACCTGAACCTTTTCCACATGCACAATACATAATAGTGTTGTGGTGTTAGTGTCTGGAGGCGGACAGGGGGAGAACAGTCAATGTGTGAAGCTTCGGTGTCTCTTGGCCTCTGAGGTTTACACAAGTGACCAGCAGCAGCGCTGAGCGACTCCACGGCCGAGACGAGTGTCACTTTGAATCAGATATTCTAGTGATGGACGTTGAGGCTCGACCCCGAGGCGAACCTCCACCTCCATCTCCATCTCCGCTCGGCTGTTACCTCACACACCGTGTACTGAGTCGTGTCTCTTTTATAATTAAGCACAGTGATGTTTGGTCGTGTTCTACAGGAAAACAATACAACTAAAAACACATCTTGAATTGATTAGAGGTTTTTTTTTTCCTCTTTTGTTTACTTTATTTGTGTTTTTTTAATGTTATTTTGGGGCTGGGGGGAGGATGACTGTGGCTGTAAACGTTTCATTAAAGCACGGGGGGACAAGTGGTTGTGGAAACGCTCAGATGCACTGGAACATAAATTAACCTTGACATTTTGAGTTTAGTTCCTCAGGATTCAGTGAATCATAACCACGTGTGCCATGCGAGTGTGAGGAGTAGGGATGAACTCTTTTTTTTCTTTTCTGCCCCCTTTTCTTCCTCTGCCTTGTCTGCGATGCCTACCAAACATCTGACTCAAAAATGTGTGTGTGTGTGTGTGTTTGGGTCCTCACATGTGCACTTGATCAACACCTCAGTGATTGGTCGGAGCTGCAGAGTGCGACTGACTGGGGCTTGTTGCAGCTGTGCGCACTGACAACAGCTGTTGGAAAATAAAATAGAGGGGAGGTTTGGGGATAGAGAGACATAGAGGGGGGAAAAAAGAGAGGAACCACAAAAGAGAGAAAGACTCAGCCTTTAATCACCACAGTGTTTTGGTGTAGATGCTTAGAAAGGACGCAGAGGAACTTGAATGCATCACACACACATTATTCTGGGAAGTACATTTAAACATTTCCAGTGTCAAAAACCTCAATCCTAAAGATCAATCATGTTTTCAGTTTGAAAAGAGTAACAAATATTAGTAAAACATGCAGCTGTAGACGGTTGGAATTTATTTTAATTCATATTAATTTGTATTATTTTGCATAAAAACAAATCAGGGCAGGTAATTGAGGAATTTAATCAAGAAGAAAACATCAGCAGTCAGTGTGACGGAAAGAAAAGGAACATGAACATGAACAAGAACATGATCATGAATGCAAAAAACAAAAACAAATACTCAAACAAACAAGCAACAAATTGAACCTTAACTTCATTAACAGCAGCCAAGAGTAAAGAGGTCAGAGGTCGCCGTGTTTCTGTTTCCATTAATCAGCAGGAGGTGAAGGGGGAAAATTAAATGAGAGGAAAAGGAATTTTTAAAACTCTGGGGTAAGACCACACTCAGCATGTGGGGCTGGGAATCCCCCCTCTCTGAGGAAATGGTTTAACCCATTTATGACTTTTTGCTGCTGAGCTTCTCTCCTGCAAAACCACAGCTGTAACAGTTTCAGCCTCGAACGTTTACAAAACGTCTGACAAGAGCAAACAAATCAAACAGTGATTTTTCTTTTCTTTTCTTTTTTTTCTGTTTCATCCATCAAACGGAGGAAAGATGAAACTTTTTTTTTTTTTTTTTTGATGCCTCGCGTGTTGTGGGTGTCGGCAGAGTGCGGGTGGTGGGTGGCTGGTTCGTGAGGAAGCAGTGAAACGGCGGAAGTCATCAGGGCAGTCAGGAGAAGTTGGTGGCTTTGTTGTGATTGCCAGATTAGAAAACCACAGCCCTGTTCCTGCTGCCATGTCATGTGTCTGCAAATGACAAGTTTACAGACTTAAGTTTCTACTGACGGTGCAGTACGGTGTATAAACGGTGGAGTGAAAACATGGGATAAACTGTGTGAATGAAATTATGAATGCCTTTATTTCCATGCCCAAGAACACAGAGTATAAGTTTAAACTCTTTTGGGATATGATCAGTGTTGGGCACGTTACTTTAAAATCGTAGTTAGTTATAGTTACTTGTTACTTTAACTGAGTTACGACATGATAAAAGTAGCCAATTACCAGGCGTTACTTTTTCCTAAAATGCTCAAATATGTCAAATTACTTGGACTCATCCCCCTAACCTCCCGTTTATCTGGAACTAACCAACTCACTCAGTATTCCTCCGCACACTCAGGCTCTGCAACGTGCTGTATCACTCCGCCTCTTCCATATACGTCGCTGATCCAAACAGCTGATAGGCGGAGTGATACAGCGCGTTGCAGGAAGGAGGAATACTGAGTGAGTTGGTTAGTTCCAGATAAACAGCTTTTTTCCGACCAGTTGATGGACTGAAAAAAAATTTGGTGAAAGCCGTTAAATAATGGCGAGTAACAGCACATTTTTATTGTCAGTAACGGTAACAGCGTTAAAAGGGGGGAAATAGTAACTTTTTTGATTACTCGGAGTTGTTACTGAAAAAGTAGTGCTGTTAGTAACGCCGTTTATTTATATCGCCGTTATTCCCATCACTGGATATGAGCTAATGATTATTTCCATTAGCACTTAATCTGGTTGTGATTATTTATAGTTGCATTATGATAAAAACATATCCACCACACTTCTCCATAATCCAAGGCTTCAGCTTCTTATTGTTGCTTTAAAGGGATAGCACCCTCAAAGTGCAGGAAAAACGCAGTTTTTATTTGGACCTAACCAACTGCTGATCGGCGGGCGCTAACCCTGGGCGGAGGGATACGTGAGTTGGTTAGGTCCAAATAAAAACAGTGTTTTTCCTGCACTTTGAGGGGCTGGAAAAAATTATATTATAGCGAACAATGGAACTGTGTATTTTTTTTTCAGGTAAAACCTCTTTTAGGCCGTGAAAATAGGCCGTTTCTTTGGGTCTGTTCACAACACTGTATGTTGTAAATCTCTGGGCAGGGCTATTATGGGCTGGCGTTGCTAACAGGAGGAGTGCAGAGAGTCTTCTACTGCAATTAAAGTACTTAGGGGCTATTTGTAGATCATACAACCCAACTTAAAAAAAAATGCTACTATCCCTTTAACTAAACAACAGCCCCAAATCCCCCAAAATCTTCAATTTACAGAGATTATAAAACAGAGAGAAACCAAATCCTCACAGTATAATCAGTCAAAAATGACTCAAATTATAAACAATGTTCATAATTTCATTCAATTTCCACCCATCAACACTTACTCTCATCAACAAACAGTTTGCTTACATGAGCTAAATTTGTAATCTCGTACTATTCTGACGCTAGTGTGAGAATATGCAAAACCAAAGATAAGTTTGAAAGCACTGGACCTTTGCACGGAAATCATCATGTCTGAATTATCTCCTGCATGAGCACTACACTTATCCTCTTATACCAGTGGTGGGATGTTGAGTGTCCCACTCTGATGCACTGTGTCCTAATCTTATTTTAGGATTTCTCTGAAGCCGTCCTGTCCTGTGTAGATATAGACGAAGGCTGCATAATGTCCATGTTGTCCTCCCATTAACCACCACTGTGAATCCTGCTGCTCTAAAACATATGGTTGTTTAGTTTTTTGTGTTGAGGAAGCGGGTGAAGAGAAGGAAGAGTAGGTGTGATGTGATAGCGACATTAGATTAGATTACCTGCCGCGCTGCAGCGTTTTTTCTTTTCTTTTTTCTTTTCTGTATCAACCGCAGCCAGGCGACATTTATGTGCAAGTGTGAATTTGCATTACTGAGAAATCTGGTAACGAATAAACAGATAAAGAACAGCAATTCAAAGCAGTTTCATTTCCTCTGCTTCTTTTCATCCTGACTGTATCATGGAGAGGATGCTCTTTCTCTACCGCTGACAACGTGAAGCTGGGTGTGGCTCTCTCCACCACCAGCAGCCTGTCATCAGCCGAGCAGAGCACCATCACTTTGCGCGTCCCCCAGGAAATGCGCCGCAGCACTTCACTGAACGCAGATCTGTCAGATGCATCCACGTCTAAGTGCACAAGAGAGGAGGTTTCTAACTCGCTTTATATCCTTCTGTATATTATTATTATAATATTATTATTATTTGGAAAGTTTATAGACAAATTTAGCAAAGTAAGAGTGAAAAATCTCATGACAAAGTCTATTCAGCAGTGCAAACCCCAAATTATAATAATATAAACTACAAAAAATGAGCAAAACCTTAATTTTTAGAAGCAGAAATTAATGAATTATTGGCAATTTTGATGGATAAATGGCTGAATCGATCAACTGTGCAGTTGTAGAGCCCAGTATAACACCCTATTGAAATGTGTATTGTTTCTGCTAATTCCAGTTCTATAGGGAGCTATTTATAGGCCCCTCCTCCCGACTCTGTAAAGTGAAGGAACTACAAAGCTGTCAGAGGGAATAGACTCATGCAAAGCTGGCTCACCGACCTTCCGGCTATTCAAACTGGAATGTTAGTCGTGTCTGCTGTGACCTTTCACGGCACAGGAAGTGAAGCGCGGCCACGACCAACAACAAGAGCAGCAGCAGCAGCAGCAGCAGCAGTAGCAGTAAAGTAAAGTAAAGTAAAGTAAAGTAAAGTAAAGTAAAGTAAAGTAGGCTGCGTCTCCACTGGGAACTTTTTCTCTACAGTCCAAAAAACTCTGGCAGTTATCTAATGTGACCTTTCCAAACAGAAGAAGTGGAAGCTCTGCCACTGATAGCGGCAACAGGAACTTGACTTTGTCACAGTTTCTGAGGGCGATGTTGTGTTGTGTTATGTGGTGTTGTGTTCCCATGCTGCCCCGCTCCCCCTCTGGCTGCACATTATCACTGTTTTCAATGCTGATGAACAAATACTGAATGTTTCAGTGTGAGGGTTTCACCAACACCAGAACCAGAGGTGAATTTCTTAAAGCTGCATTAATTTCCATCTCCGAGGGTGACAAACATTTTAGATTCAATCAGTGCTGAGCTTTAAAGTCGTTTCTTTTCTTCTTCTTTTTTAAAGATCCCATATTGTATAAAATTTATTGTATAAAACTATTTTGAAAATGGATCAGGTTTAGGTTCTATATTGATCCTGTGAAAGTTTCAAAGCCTTAATCCACAGAAAATATGCACACATCTGTTTTCAGAAACTGAGCCTTACAATGAGCCATCAGGACTTCTTGTAACGTTATGATGTCACAACACCGCCCCCATCCAACACTTGCAGGATTTGATTTCTCTGAGTGTTTCTACCTGAAATCTGCTATATGTTTAGTAGGTCAGCCAATGAGAAGAAAGGCTCAGAGACTCCTCTCTTCTGATTGGCTCACACCGACCTGTTGTTACTAGAGCTCCAGAGAGAAACCTGACAGAGGAGATGTTTGTATTAAAAACTTTACATTTTTGGTTCCTAAAACGCAACTTGAATAACTTGTGGTCACAGGATTAATTGCCCAATTAAATTCACAAATGTAGCTTATCTTAATTACATTACTAGGTAATTATTAAGCCTGTTCATTCATCTAACTGAGCTGAGCAAGTTTCAGTTTTAGCAAAAACTATATCTGCTGACACGTGAAGTGAAAGAGCAGCCAGTACGCCTCCATAATTATCTGCAGCAGAGATTGTAATGCTTTAAATGTTATATTGCACACAAGCACAAGTGATAGAGTAATTATAGAAGTTATAATGATTTTTTTTTACTTGCACACATTTGAAATTCTTCGTACCATTGTTAATGAGCCTGTTAGCAGTGACCAGCTCTGCCTGCTAGCTACGGTTCAGCTAAAAATAAGTCACAGCCTCAGACAGAATCTGGGTCATGTTCTTTGATGCTCACTTTGTGGACTGATGCAGCGACTGTGCTGCTGCTGCTGCTGCTGCTGCTGCTGCTGGTGGTGATCCTCTGTGGATACATTCATACATCAGCAGCTAGATCTGTGCTTTGTTTCATATCTGTTGGCTTCCTGACATATTTCTGTCACAGATGTTATTTGTTGGCAGTTATTTGCTCCCATTTTCACACATCTGGCATGAGATCAAGAGAAACGCCTGTAGCCCGGGTGGAGCCCGAGCATCTGAGCCTCTGGCAGCGTTTGTTGCTCACTCACGGCTTTCTCTCTTGATTTCCAACAATTCATAATTATAATAACAATGCTGATGTCTGATCATCATTATTTTTGATGCTTCTGTCTGTCCATCACACTCCTTTCTTCAAACTTGGCACCAATATTCACTCAGACTTGAGGATGAACTGATTCTAGTTTGGGGGTCAAAGGTCTAAAAGTAACTCAATTGTTCATATGTTGATCTTGACACAATTTAACATAAACGTTGGATAAAATGATGAGATTTTATATTCAAATTATCAAAAGTCAACTTCACTTCATTCTCTGAGGACTCCCACGTCTCATCTTACTCATCACCTCATCACTGTCGCCGCCTGGTTTGACACAAACAAGCTCATATCACACCACCTGCAAAATCTGCATTTATGCTTTACTAGTCAGTGCGAGGGCAGAGAGAGGACACTGCTTTGACTTTTGTGGACACAAGAAGAGCTCTCTTTCTCTCTCTCTCTCTCTCTCTCTCTCTCTCTGTGTTTCTTTTTTCGGGCCCAGCCCTGAAACCTGGTGAGTGATGGAAATAAAAAAAATCCTCTCCAGCCATTCAGAGCCCATCCTCGATGAGGAATGCAAAGGGGTCAGGAAGCTTCCATGAGAGGAGACTGAGGCCAGAGGTCTGGGGATCAAGCAGAGGAGGAAAAGAGGGATGGATTGAATAAAAAAAAAGAAGGAGGAGGTGGAAAAGAGCAGCAAGAGGAAGGTTGTGGCTCCCGAGCATCCCTCCTCCTCCTCCTCCTCCTCCTCCTCCTCCTCGACCCCGTGGTCACGTGTCCTCTCTGGGATGAGGAGGAGTTTGAGTCTGAGGAGGTTTGATGTGAAGCAGTAATCCCTCAGCATGAGACAGCACACGCTGCGATGAGGAGGGAGTGATCAGGATAAAGGACAAGACATATTAAAAATCATGCACAAGCTGCTCTTTAGACGACAAGCACACATGCTTGAATATAATTAGTTTTATGATAATACTTCATCTTAAATTATATATAACACCATAATAAAAAGTCTAACTGTTGCTATGACATCATACTGTACGCACTAAATAAATGTCATATTTAGTAGGAAATATATCGTTGAAACTATGCAAATACTAACAGTTAATTGACGAAGACAGGAAGTAGTTGACGGCTATTTTAATAATAGATTCTCGAAGGCACTGAAGCCAAAATATTTTTTTAGCTTTTTAAATGTAAGAATTAGCTGCTTTTACTCCATTTGTGTCGCTGTAAATTGAACATCTGTGGATTATGAGCTGTTGGACGGACAAAAGATTAATTTGAAGCCTCGTTTTTTTAGTTTTTATATCATCATTAGAAAGTAGAAGTTGATGAAATGAAGATCTTTATTTTAGACATAACTATCCAGTAGGATTTTGGAAAGGACTCACACCCTGGAGTGTGTGGAGCATGTATTGATCTGAAACCGTATAAGATGTACTGGTGATGTAGCTGATACCTCGGAGCTGAACATAACACGTCTCTGTAAAAACTCTCCATAATTAACTAATTAAATTGTTTTGGTTTTGCGTTTGCTGGCTCCTGTACAGGTGGTTATATAACTCTGGTGTGTTGATGTGGTGGTGGCGGTGCAGCGACGGACAGACAGTGCAAACAGATGGTTTGTTGTTGTAGCGCTGAGGCAGTGATGCTGAAGAGACCGGGGTGTGTGTGTGTGTGTGTATGTGAGAACGGCTGAATCTCGGTTGTGTAAGGTGTCGCCGACACATTTTGTCCAAAGTACTAAGAAACAAAAGAGGAAAAATGTTCAAATATTCATAATTCACACTGTTGATTTGTAGAAATTGTGTTAGTTTTGTGCTCCAAATCGTCCACCGATGAATCAGACGACGACATTTTAGATCAATTGGACCAATCGTCCTCAGCAGCCGGCGGTATAGGCTCCAGTCTGCATATTAAAATATTAATATTAACTTTTAATAGCTAAAAACTAAACCCTTTATCCTCCCCACATGAGTGATGTTGGTCTTTAAATCACAGGTGAATATCGCTCCACTCATCTCTGCTTCCTCTTTTTCCTTCCTCTTCCTCCTCTGTTATATCCTGTCACCCACTCTTCTCCAACAAAAACCTATTATTGATTATTTTTTGGATGAAATTTGACTCATGTGTGTCTCAGGTTTACTCACAGGGCCTGAACTGTGCCAGGCTTTTTAGGTTTGCTTCATAAAAGAAAAAAACATCCAGCTCCTTCTCATGGTGCGGCCTCTCTTGGCAACACAACTGTGAGCTTCAGTGTTTCTCATTGTCCGACTTTTTACAGATAAGGGTGTCGGCTAAATGCCTGAAATGTAATTTGGGAGCGGAGCACTGGTGGAGTTGTTCCTCAGTGTGAAGGGGGCCGTTGTGCGACTAGGACGGAAAGCGATTAGTAGTTTATTCGGTTGATTACGTCTCTTATTACGGACAGACATCCCTTTGTGTTGGCTCTTCGCTCCTCTGCTGCAGCACAGACACAATTCAGGTTTCTCAAAAATCCATCCAGCTCGTTAGCTGTTAGCCGCCTCTCATACGAGCTCTCTGAGAGTTTACAGGATCTGTAATCTGTCTGATATCCCCTCCACACTTTTTGTTTTTGTTGTTTCAGCTTGCTTAATATTTCCCGTGTGTTAGATCGATCACGCTGTTACTACACTGTAACTGCTGACGAGCCACAACCCACCAGAGCATGTGACCAGAACTGAAGTCCAGATGGAGAAGCAGCAGGAAAACTTTCAGGAAAATGGATCAAACTGCAGAATAAGAACCAACAGATCCATGTTAAAGATGTTACAGAGCTGATCCCACACAACACGGAACGACTTTGAGGTTAAAGGACCAGTGTGAAGGATTTTCCTTGATCCTTTGGCAGAATCACAGAACACAAAATCACCTGAGACTAATAAATGCTATAGGTTAGCTAGCTTCATATCTATCTAAGGCAGCAGGTCCTCTTATGCATAGCCTGTCATGTTTCTACGGTAGCCCAGAGCGGACAAACTAAGAACAGACAGGGTTTTTTTGTTGCCTGCAGGCCTCTAGTAGTTCAAGGATGAAGGATATTTAATAAACTAGTCCTTTAATATTGGTATTATCTAGAAAATTACTTAAATAGCTCCTCTTTAGCTTAACGTTAAAAACATAAGTACACAACAAGAAGCTCCTCAAGATGTGTCTCATTGCTTGTCATGTGGGGGACACATGCACTTTAAACCAGACGGTAATCAGTAAATCCAGTCTTCGGTTAATGCTGCACACACACACACACACACACACACACACACCACAGTAATAAAGCAGGAACTATAGGAATTTGAGGAGCGAGGACACGTATACAGTCTGTACAGGCCGACTGCAGCTGCTGCATTGAGCAGATATCTCCATACGGAGCTGAGAATGTGTTGGCTGCAAAAGTGCTGAGTCTGGGATTTAGTATTTCTGTAGTGATTTATAACAGTTATCTCACGCTCACAATAGACTATATGTGTAGTGAGACGACTGGAAATTAATTTCTCTTAAAAGAAACACTGACATCACCACCAGCGATTCCCCTCAGTTATTATTTTCACAACATTTATCTTTAAGTTAGTTTTTTTCCCACCATTCTTGGATTTGAGTCTCGTGAACACACACACACATATTTCCAAGGTCAGTGTTTTGTGGATGGGTCAGGCCTCCTTCCTCCCCTCTCTCTCTTCCCCTTGTTTCTCCTCAGGACTCCACCCGTATTGATTTTCCGCAGCACTAGAGAGCGTTTGGTACAACAGCCCCTTCATTCTGTTATCTGTGACCTGCTCCTGCCTGATAAAAACCCACTGAATGCTTCTCTGTTAGGAACCAAAATGGCCGCCACCTGGGCGCCCTCATGCTTTTCCAGTTGGGAACAGGAAGGAGGGGAAGAAGCTTTAGATGCTCATGTGTTCACATGTTTGTGTGTGTGTGTGTGTGTGCATTTGCTTGTGTGAAAACACAGTCAAACACGGGAGGTTGTTTCAAAACAAGCTGCTTCGTTATGTTGTCGTGACCTCAGGCCGCGTGTTGTCAGGTTATCAGTTGGTATCGGTTGATATCTCAGAAACGCTGAGAGGGAAAGTCTTTAAATTTGGCGCCGACATCCACTTGGACTTGAGGATGAACTGATTTCAGTTTCATGATCAAAGGTCAAAGGTTAATGTCACTGTGACCTCACAACTGTCCTAGTCCTTGTCATCTTTTTGGCCTCTGCTATACATCTATAAGCTGATCATATTTTTAATGCAGAGTTAGGTTACTAACCAAAAAAGCACCAAAATTGCTCTTACTTAATCTTACTAAGGGATACTTCACCCAAAATCAATAATTCACTAATTTTCTACTCGCTGTCATACCAAGGAAGGGTATTAGTAGCTCCCAGTGGCTCTGTTTGCTTTGTGAGATTTGCTGCGAGATGTTCTTCCGTGTTTACATCAAACATCCAATGGTTTACAACGACGAACAAACATCTTGAAGCAACTTTTTCATGTGGCGGCTTCAGGACACTTGGGTCAGTACGGACGAGCAGTATGAAGGTATCTGGATGTTTCATAGTGTGTGTTTTGGATGATTCAAAAGTGAACTCTATCCGCCGCCATTATATGAAAATCCAGCTGGAACTCCAAAGGCGTTTTGATGACTCCTTAAGTTCCCCAAACCCTTCCTTGGCATGACGGTGAGTAGACAATTGGTGAATTATCGATTTTGGGTGAAGTATCCCTTTAATAATATGCATTCCTAAAGTGCCCCCTTTGGAAAAAAAATGTGTTTTTAGTCATTTGCCTCTCTAGTTCCTAAAAGGATGTGATGATGATGAACAGGTGTTAACAGGTTATAGATGGAGATCTTGTTTTGAAATGATTTATTCTCCAGGGTTCAGACAGATCTGTAGCTTTGGACCGGGGCCACCGAGTCTGAGTCTGAGTCTGGTTCGTGTGAGTGAATAAGAAGTGGACTAACTGGCCCCCGCCGGATAAAGGCACAGTTCCTCCTGTTGGCTTATTATAGCCCCTCCCCCTGGATGCACACACACACACGAGCTAACTCTCAGCGTCTGGTCCATGTTCTTAATGACAGTTGTCGGCCTGTCTGAGCTTCCCTGGGTTTAACAGGTGGACATGGTGGACACTCAGTGTGTAAGTGTGTGTGTGTGTGGTGTTGAGGGGCGGTTACTGTATGGCGGCCATCTGGATAGGGAAAACAAAGCAGCTCCTGGGTGAGGGATGGAGGGAGGGAGGAGGAGGAGGAGGAGGAGGGGGCTGTGTGTCCTGGGTATGAGCTTAGTAGATGTCATGGAGAGCGTATTGTTGAGTTCGAGTGCTGCAGGTCGGACTGTGTGGTCGGTGTTCCTGTGATAGGCTACATCTGCACCGCTCGTTTACCTCCCTGAGTGAAAAAACACATGTTCCAGGATGTGTTGTCATAGTTCCTGCAAGATCAGAATCAGTATCTGGGCAGATTTAAGGTGAAAAATAGGTCACACAGATGCAGAGTCATGCTTCAGAGTCAGTACAAGGAGAGAACGTGCAGCCAGCTCTGTCCCCATCTGGATGTTTGGTGAATGATTGTAAACTTTAACGAAACTTTCACAACAACAAATATGTCTCCAGAAGCTCTGAAAAGAAAAAGATCCTCACAGGGATAAAACAATCCAGAGACGGAGGCTTATGTTTTGTCCAGCAGCTCAAACCTCAAAACTCGTGTCTGTTCACTCTCATGGTGAAGAGGATGAACCCAGTCCAAACGTCTGGAATAAACAGCAGCGTATCAGGGCCAATGTAGGTTAGAGAAAAAAAATAAAAAACAAGCTGCAGTGAGTTTAAAGTTACTAGAGAAGAACTCACAAATTAACATTTGATTTTGGAGTAACTTGTGTGATGGAGCTGTATCGTCGCCTGGTGCTGCCTCATGCAGTGTGGAGATGTGTTGGAAACATTGTTTTTGCGTAGGCTATTTGTGGGTTTTTTTGTTGTGAATTTGCAACTTTAAACTTTAAAAACTGAAGCTTTCAGCTCATTTTTTAAACCTACAGTCGCCCTAACATGAAATTAAAATAGGAACATCTTTAATCTGACATGATTGAACGATTTTCCCAAATTGTCTGTTTGTTGATTGATCAACCTAATCATTTGGCACTGATGGACATTTCAGGCCTGAGCATGAGACACACAGCTACATGATCTGAAACAAAATAACCAGCTTTGTCATTTTAACACAACAATTTAATTTTTTTTTCTCATTAGTAGAATCAGTCTTAAGGTCTTACATTGTTATCACAAACTGTGAAGTTTAATTGACCTTTTAATTAGAAAACTGGTTCCTGCTGAGTTGTTTTTCCCCCCATTAATATTCAGATTCTTTTCACAATAAGCTGATTAATCGTGTTAATTGTCGGCCTATAATTAGTCACAAATTAATGACGATTGACATCATCATTTATTAAATCCCACATGTTAATTATGAGTTTGTCAAACCAGCAGCCCACCACCCAAATACATATTCTCTTTACTTCCTATAAGAGTGAAATCCTTAGACACATGGAGCACCAGGTGTTTTTGTTTGATTAAACAACAGTTATTTTCCTTTTGATTTATTATATTGATAAATTGACAAATAGTTTCAGTCTTAAACAGAAGTATCATATATATACATTTATAGAATATGCTGCTTTTACTTTAGAAAATCAGAGTATAAATCTGACCCTTCCTCTCTCTGCTTGTTATTCTGCCTCTTAATCACTCTCTAACACACACACAGCCACACACACACACACACACACACACTTGTTGCCGCAGTGATAATAAATCCTGTTTTTCTTTCATGGACTTGTGTAGCCTCTTTGAGCCGTGCTCGCAGCGAGGCAGCTGGCTGCTGGGACGACTGACAGCCTCATTTGCTTTTGTTTTCATCTGCTTCAAAACACAGCGAGCCCGGTCTCAGCTCGTCACCTGACCGCCAACCCCGCCGCGCGGTTGGACCGCAGCGATGAGCCTCGGCCAGCTGACCCGAACCCAGGCCTGTGATTGGGCCAGAGTTTGTGAAAGCACTTCCTCCTGTAGCCGGGCAGACTCTGAATGTGCAAAAAACTCCCATGAGCACTGAGGGGTTTGAAAACACATATAGGAGACAGACACAAGGATCATTATAGACAGGAATGCTCTGCGGTCGTTAGGTGACTCTTAAACAACCAGACAGTGAGTTTTCAGATTCATTTTGAGTGTTAAATAAGTCACACATTTTTTTTATTTTGGGATGTTTTACCTGATGTTGATACGGTGGGTTTTTAAAAAGCTTTAACAAGCTGAGGAGTTAATCTGAGCTGCAGAGACACACAGTCCTTCAGCTGAAGTGAAATGTAATCTAAAGTGGGAGATGTGACGTCTTTACATATGGAAAAACCTCACGTACGCCAGCCAGGCAGCGTCATGTCGACTTTGTTACCGGGCAGATGCAGAAAATCAGACAGGCTTCAGAAGTTCCTCATGAAGAGAGAGAGAGATGAGATAAAGAGAGACAGAAAGAGATGAGACGCTGCTCTGCTGGGATCCAGGTTGTTGTTGTTGTTAAAGCAACAGTCTCACATGTCACAGCAGAAGATTTAAACCAGTTTTACCTTCGTGCACCTGTGTAAAGGTCCAGGGTCGGCCCAAAGACTGGAGACATGAAAAACATTACACTGGACTCTGGTTTCATTGATTGAAATATATGCATATGTCATAGGATGGCAGATTTTAAAGGGAAACTGCACAGCTGTAGTTCTGGTTCAGCATTATGCAACATGTGTCTGCAGGATTGATTATTGGAAACAGTTCAGAATGAATAGAAAGCTGGCGGCTAAAAGCCTGTGTATATGTTCTTTAATCCTTGATTTCCTCCGTTTAAGCCAAAATAACTTAAAGGGATAGTTCAACATTTTGGCAAATTGGCCCATTGCCATAATCCCTATAGTCATAGCAGTAGGTTTGTTACCTTTATTTGTCAGTGCAAGCTATTTTTAGAACGGTGGCGCAGAGCCGTGAGCTGCTCAGAGCTACGCTACGGAGGCTCATGGGACTTCTTGGTTTCCCTCATCAAACTCATCAAATACACAATCCAACAACTCCACAACGCTCTGGTGGACAAGTTGTGACCTGCACATTCACCACGCTATGAGATAATAACACAACGTTAAGAGACAGTTGTTTTAGAGGGAAATTCATGCAATTCATACATTTTGGCATTGTTGGATTGTGTATTTGATGAGTTCAATGAGTGAAACCAAGAAATCCCATGAGCCTCTGTAGCGTAGCTCTGAGCAGCTCGTGGCTCTGCTCAGCTGTTCTAAAAATAGCTTGCACCAACAAATAAAGGTTACAAACCTACTGCTATGATTATAGGGATTATGGCAATGGGCCAATTTGCCAAAAATGTTGAACTATCCCTTTAATAATATCCCTTTAATAATATTTCCCAATGTGTGTATTCATGAAGTGCTCCCTTTGAAAAAGAAATAAGAAAGAAACGTAGTGTTAATACTCCATAAATAAAGGTATTGAGAAGGGAAAATACCCAGGGTGCTTTGCGTCTCATCTCCTGCCGTTATTTTCCGTCTCTGTTGTCTTGTTGTTACTGAGACCTGTTCATTAACAGATGGATGAAACATCCCAGAATACTTTACAACTGCACCTCTTCCCTCCTCTGATGCTTTCTTCTCACCATTGCGCGCACACACACACACACGCAGCTCTCCGGTCACAGTTGTTTCCGTAGTGTATCTGCCATCGTCGTGACAGGCTCAGTCTGTGAAGAAGCCTCCTCCTCTTCCTCTTCCTCCTCTTCCTCGTCTTCTTCCTCTGTTGTTGCCGTGGTAGCATTGGGTTGCCGGTGGCCTGTTGCTCTGCTCCGGGGCAGGTTGTTGACAGCAGCTGGTGCTCGGGTTATTGTGGGGTCAGATGTGGCACTGATGCCCTCCTACTGCTGTTCTCCTATCAGCCTGTGCACCAACCGACCCCACACACACACACACACACACACACACACACACACACACACACACACACACACACTGTTCACCAGGTTGCCTTGGAGACTGGTTTGGAAAGTGTTTAGCAGTGCAACACAGCTTGATAAAAGGAGGAGGGGATCTGTGATGAGCAGAGATGTGACGTGTCGATGGAACGAGGAGATAATGAGGGAAGATCCTCACACACAGGATCTCACTGCAAACTAAATATTCCGAACTTTATTAAACAAACAAAACAGAGCTTGAAGTCTATGTTTTGTTCACGTTTTTTTTTGTTTAGGCTACTCTGTTCAAGGTAAAACTCTGGACTCCAGCTCCTCTCTCGTATCAGTCAGCACCAGCTTTTTATTATTATTAATTGAGCAACATCGCACTAAATGAACCAAATAACGAACACGAACACATCATAATAATGGTGATGTTAAAATCAATGGCTCAAAATCAATGAGGCTTCAAAGAAACTTAAAAAAAGGTGAACTAAACTCAGAATAAATCAGATTTTTGCATTACATGGACACAATAATGTGTTTTTGCAATATATCCTTTCAAAATAAAGTGATGTTTCAGAAAGATTCTACTGTAAATTGATTAATATTGATTAATATTCAAGGACTTCACATCTGCAGCTTTGTCAATAAATCTTTTCCCAAATAAAATAATCATAATAAATAATAATCATTAAAAACAGCTGAAACAGCTCATCTGTCACAAAACACTTCCACAGAGACTGTCTTGTTTTTTTCTTCCCAGCTCATCACTTGTGTAGCTGGCTGCAGGTGAAAAAAAGAAAAGAAAAAAGAAAGGCTGCCTGAGGCTTTCGATTATCGCTGAACTGTGGAAAAACGTCGGCTTCAGCTACTTAGGAACACTTGATCCATGACCAGCTTTTTTTTTTCTGTCTCTTACGAGCCACCGACCTCAAGAACAAGCCCGGACATGTCTGTGGATCAGACCGCTACACCTGCCGCAACACATACCATCACACACTCATACACCTGTGAAAACACTCACAATTATACTTTTAATCACAATTTGTGAAAGATTATGTCATTAAACAACTTCAGCATTAGTGTCTTGTGTTAAAATAGATTCAAAAATGTGCAGAAAGTGCATCAGGAGAAACAATGGAGCTGCTGGTATGTCCATCCAAACATATATAAACTTGATATTCATACTATTAAAGTTCATTTTCCATCAAATAGAGCTTGAACCTGAGATAAAAGGAGGTCATAGTGTGTAAAAATAGAGTTAAATAAGTCTTTTCAGGCGTATAACACCCATTCGACTGAACAGTGTGTGTGATCGTGTGTTTGACGCCCTTTAGAAATAACTTTGACCCCTTCCTAGATCCGTCTTGATGGATTCCACATTGCAATTCTGCACATTGGGGAGTTTCATGATGAGCGTCAAATTGCCTTTTGTTGTGCTGCATTTGCCATAAAACGTTGGTATCTATAGAGCTGCTTTCAAGAAACAATATAAAATCAATTCAGTAGAATGTTTTTTCATGGAGATTGACCAATATTTTTGAGAAAATAGTAATAATTTAAGTTAAAAAAACCCCCACAAAGGTTCAGGTTTCTAACTGTGAGCATGATTACAATGAATTTAAATATATTTATTCCTAGAAATAAGATTGGGAACATTGATTTGTTGCCTTATGAATTAATATTTGTGTTAAATATGAATCTTACATCATGAAAACACCATTGTTGTTTATGTTTTCCACTTTTATTCTGACATCACTTCTCCCCGTCTGACCTCTGTGATGCACCTGTCTCTTCATGGCTGGAAGAGCAGTGTTGATGATGGGTGTTGAGAGCTCCAGTGTGTGTGTGTGTGTGTGTGTGTGTGTGTGTGTGTGTGTGTGTGTGTGTGTGTGTGTGTGTGTGTGTGTGTGTGTGTGTGTGTGTGTGTCCTACATACTGTAACTTGTCCTACTTGTGAGTGGAGCTCTCGGCTGCTTCACACCCAGGAAAGTCATAAAAAAGTGAAGTAAACACTTGTGGAAACGACCCAGTGAACATGTGAGAGGTTTTTGTTATGCAAGGCAGCCGCTACCTGATTCATGACAGACTGACTGACTGTGTGTGTGTGTTTGTGTGTGTGTGTGTGCTGTTTCTTTAGATGTGGGGGAAACAAAAGCAGAACAAGTTGAATGTTTTGAGTGACAGAGGATGTTGAATCCCTCAGAGACAAACTTGTGATTTTTGGCTTTGTAAATAAGTCCGACTTGACTTGACTTGACTACAAGGGATAGATTGTGGGTTAGAGAGAGTGTGCGTGCGTGTGTGTGCGTGTGTGTCGTTAGTGCATGTGTGTGTTTGTGTCTCGCTAGTGTGTTGTTAGTGAGTGTGTATGTGGATATTTACAAGCAGTGAAGGCATCCATGGAAGTTTGGCGCTTTGACAGCTGTGTAAAGGACAAAATACAAGACCTGGATCTGCCAAGTCATAAAACACCACACACACACACACACACACACACACACACACACACACACACACACTCACACACCACACACGCGCAGACACACATTGTAAATCTGTCAGTCAATCATCTCAGTCAAGCCAAAGGGCTCATTGTTCATCTTTTTATCATCACATTGCTCTGCAGTGAAATCACCCTGTAATTGTCCTCACTCCCTCTGACTCTTTACCCCATTACCCCCCTCCTCCCCCTCCCCCTCCTCCTCCCCTCCTTCCTCCCCCACCATGTGATTTAAACAAACCCCTGGTGTCCACTCTCCTCCTCCTCCCCCCCCCCCTGTTGTTAGATCCCATGGTAACTAGTGAGGCATGCTGGGATCGCTGGTTTATTTTCGTCTCCTCAGCTGACGAGCTCCGTGGGGCCGCGGACAGGAAAAGGTTAAACGCTTTCAGTGCAGCCGTTAATGGCAAAGTGACGCTGTACTTTTTCTTTCTGTCTCTTTCGGGTCGATGGCTTTCGATGGTGTGACCTACAGTGCGTGTGTGTGTTAGTGTGTGTGTGTGTCCTGCTTTCTGTGACCTTTTGTCTAAACCAGATTGTAAACGTTGACTTTTGTTACGTTTTAGTTTCTGGTTCTATGAGCTCAGTCTTATCTCGTATGTGCTCATTATGTGACGTAAATCTGTCACTCAGCTGTTCAGTAATTTTGATTCATTGATTAAGAAAAAATATCCATCCACTCTGGATATATCTGACCTATTTATTTAGTTTCACTTTAGTGTCACACGTCCATCGTTCTCACCTGGATGTATGGACGGACCTAAAGGATTTCAATTTCAATTTTCGATTCAAGTTTTTTTCAATGAACCCCATTTTGAGGCAAAAAGGTGCTTAAAATACTTCCTTGGGTTCCCAGCTAAGGGTTTTAATATTGTGGCTATTTATGTGTACAGATTATAGATTGTAAATAGAATTGAAAATACTTCATTTTATAATTCGCAGAAGGCAGAGATTTCACTTTGGCTGCTGAAAATCAAGTACACTGAAAAGACAACATATGACATCCAACCAAATAAACTAAATAAAGATGGACACATATAGAGTCTGTGGTAAAACCCAATGCTTTCTGAAGAGCAGTTTTGTTCCGCTGTCACTAAACTTCTAGAAGAGGAGGTGTAATCTGCATCTGCAGCTGAGACTTCGGTGCATGAGGCTCGTGGCAGACAGACACTCACCCACCTGTTTGTCAGAGTGGCCACGCCATAAAACTATTAACCTTAAAAGAAAATTTCGAACAAGTGAGTTATCTAAGTCACGAAGGAGGAAAAGTAGCCTCAGGGACCAAAAACTGTTTGTGTAGCAGGTTGTGAACATGTTTATTCCTGCTGTAAAGTTGGATATTTTAACACACAAGTCTATGGGGATCGACTCACTGTTGGTGTCAGACTCTAGTGGTCATTTGACGAACTGCAGGTTTTGGTACTTTCTTAATTTTCCAGCCTTAGAGGTTACTGCTTATGGTACCTGTACATCGGCATCCGAAAGTCTGAGACCAAATGGGAAATCACTACTAAACACACATAGACGTTGTGATGTGTATGTGTGTGTTTGTGTGCATAAACTGTAACCAGTACATACACAATTTTCAGTGCGCAGTAACCGGTCTTGATATTGGAGCGATCAGTGTTTTTCCATTAGTAATAATAAGTGCAGAAAGTACCGTGTGATTATTTGGGTCGTGAGTTTCAAACACTTTCTGTAATAAATATTATCAGATGTGGGACCCTGGGACAAAATCTTATCAAATGGGGTCATGGGCTAAGAGTTTGAGAACCACTGCTTTAAATTAGTTTTTTTTTCTATTTCTTTTTCTTTTCATAAGCCAAAACTACATTTCTGAGTTGGATATCAATGCTTGTTGTTTTTCTTTTTTGGACAAGCATGGTCAGATTCCTGCAGAGTTAATTTTGGCTTTAAAAGCAGCATTTCTTTTCAGATTTGCTCCCCCTGCGTCTCCTCCGCTCACCGTGACTCAGCCGGTCTGGGGCTTCCTGTCTGGATGGAGGTCCCTTCGGCAGGGAAGCGCGATGTTGGTTACAGTAGAGCAGAGCCCGTCTCTCTCTCTGCCAGTCCCTGCTGCTGTCACGCCATGCAGTGGTTTGAGGCGGGAGCGTAGAGGGCGAGAGGGTGACATCATTCCTGAGGGTTAAAAATGAACCAGATGAAGGCAGGGTGATGCAAGCCTGGTGCAAACCCACCTGAGTGGAAACCTGAAGACCCGGGCGGGATCTCTCCCCCCTTCGCTGGCTAAATAAATCATAGATAGCAGCCAGGCTTCTTCCAGAGCTGGAGGAGCTGCAGGGTTTTTGTGTGTTGTCAGATGAGAGGAGCCAGGCTGCAGGGATTATCAGACCCAGCAGAACACAGGGACCTAAGTGTTTTTTTTTCTTCTCTGGTTCTGTTCACACTGTGACATTGAATACTTCTCGTCAGCAAAAACAGAAAGGGGGAAAAAAGAAAAACAGCATGAACTCTCCCAGCTCTGGTTAGATCAGTAAACAGGTGTGTCAGCTTTTTAAACAGCACAGAATGTTCATGTTTTTGGTTTTCAGCTTCAGATAGATCTACACTTGAATCTGATTAAATGCATTTAATTAAATCTTTATGTACTGGTATTTAAAGGGGAACTATGCAAATCCGGTCGCTTTTCCACTGTTTTGCTAACCCTCCTTCTGGCCATGTGCATCTGTTTTTAATGAAGCTTGCGGGAAAGCAATCAATAGTGTGGTACATAACGTTGTTTATCATATACATGTTCAAATGTGTATATTTGTGTAGTTTTATCTATTATAAACAATAACGGGCTGTGTTTATATTGTTGTGGTGCCGCGGAGACGAGAGCTGGGATCTTGCAAAGGTTGGTTTTCAGCCAAGAGACGCTATAGGTGGAAGAGAGCCTCCATTCTCCTTGTGATAAGTCATTTAACCATCACAATTACTCTGAAGCTGTTTCATTAAGGTAAAAATCTTGCATAGTTCCTCTCTTTAAAGAAACGGCATTGGATATAAACTCAAAAATCGTATGCAAATTTTTTATTCTTGATGGATCTCATGAGTTTAGATAACAGAGGTTTTATTTAGAGGGTTTGTAAGCATTATAAAATGAACCACAGGTGTTGCAATGGGACTACGATCAATGTGCAGCCCTATCGGTTTCTAGTTTAAGTGATTAATCAATGAAAAAAAACAAGTGAGGTTTGCATCATCAATTGTTTATTGCAGTCATTGAGGTTGTGTGTGTGTGTATGTGTGTATGTGTGTAAGTTCATGTTTAAACACTTGTATTTTGTGTGTGACAGATGTTTGTGAGCAGAGGAAGCAACAAACTGGGTTCTTTCTTCTTCAGGGTTTTGTTCGGCGTGTGACTTGATTCGTCTGAATTATTATTTAACGGGTGAATGAGTAATGAAAATATTTAATTAATTGCAGGCGTCGTCGTCAAATCTCCCTCTTTGTGTTTCCTTGTCATCTTACCAGGAGTTACCACCACCTCCCCCCTCCCTCCCTCCCTCCTTCCCTCCTTCTTCCTCTATAATTCCTGTCTGTCTTCAGTCACCTAATGAAGCAGAAAGGCCACAGAAAAAAAAAAAGCTGCTCTGTCACTAATTTGTCTGGAGGACAGATGGATGTGACTTCCTGTGGCTGTCGACGGCCCACAGGCCTTCTCAACGTCGCTGCCACTTCGTATTCCCGTCAGACAGCGAGCTGCTGCTGCCGCTGCTGCATCAAAACATCAGCCGAGACTCGATGGCTGGAAAACCTCTCCTCCTCCTCCTCATCCTCCCCGGCTCATGTTTGTTTCTGTCCTCATCCCTCTTTCTCTCGCCCTACACTGCTCTTTCATTCTTTCCCACCCTCCCTCTCTCTCTGCCTCGCTGTAGGTTAAATCTCTGTCTATTTATAGAGAGCAGCGGCAGCGGCAGCAGCAGCAGAGATGAATTGTGGGTCAGTATGTTGAGAGGGAGGAGGGGCTGCTGCCGCTGCGGCGGCGTGGCGCATCACAGCTCGAAGGGAGAAGGAGAAAAAAAAAACCTGACCATGTTTGCTCGAAGAAATGAGGATAAGTCTTTAGCAAATACAACTTGTTGAACATTTCTTGCAATAAGAGAAAAAAACAGAAAAGTAAAAGGCACACACACTTTATAACTTCTGCTGCACACACACACACACAGTCCGGCCTACTGTACCTGCTGTGTTGTGTGGATTGTTGACGGAGGGAAAAGGTTTTGGGTGGAGCTGAATCCAGGTCAGCTGGCGATGTGCTATAATTAGAATAACCTCCATCCAAATATTAGTCACCTGAAAACAAAGGCTCCACTGCACACTGTTGCCCGGCAACATGTTATGGATTTCAGGACCTTTGGGTTAAATGTCAGTGTGTCACTAATGTAGCCTAACTCATTTTCCCATAAAATTACAGCTTATGCCTTTTTTCCCACACAAACCTGAAACAGAAAATTCTCCCACACACTGTCTACACTTGCAAAAGGTTATTGATTTATTAAGAAAACACAAGATCTCACAGTGTAGAATGAGAGAACATCTGGATCACCCACCTGGACCAATCAGATCTTCACAAAAAGATGACATCATACATTGAGACGAATAACAAAAACCCTAAAATGAGCTCTGTGACACTTTGGAAACAGTTTGACACAAACTAAATGATATATAGTCGATGTTTTGGATCTTCACGTCCACATCCAGCAGCAGCAGCAGCTAATCTGAGCCAGAACGGCCTCCTGCTCTCCAGTGTTTGTGCACTTACTGTTGACTTTAGGCTTTAACTGAATTACTCTTTTACTCCCCCATAATCCTGCAGCTTTGTGCACAGCAGCTTTTTTAAAGGAGCATTTTGCACCCACACATCTGAACTCCTGGACAGTTTTCCCCGCTGTGAACAGTTTTCCCACTGTGGCCTGTTAGATATGTGGCCCTATAATGCTTTTGTTTTGAAGCCCTACAAAGGCCTTTTCACTGAGCTAAGCCCCGGCAAAAAGTAGTAATACTGTGTGGATGTGATGTGATGGAGAGCGGAGCCAGAAGAGAGCGAGGCCTTTTATTGTAGCAGAGGTTGACGCAGCTGTGCAGGTCGATGCTTCTGTGTAAGTAAAAACATCATAACGCGTTGGTTATATTTAATTATAGATGCTAATGTGGAGGTGAGTCTAGAAGAAGGAGGCTGGACGCTGGTTATGAGCTGTTGATTGAATCTATCTTTGTGGACGTGTTGGTATGTGGCTCCGCTTCATCATTATCTCACTGACATTTGGCGTCTATATGGCGACCTTTAGTAATGGCTGTCACAAGGAGCGGCGTGGAGAAGACCCTCTTTATGTCGGTTCACTGCAACAGAGTCGGCACTGTGCTGCACGTAGAGATGAAATGAGAACGCAGACTTATTGCCGCGGCAGGGAAATCAGATTTTTTTCAGCTCATGGTGAACAGACGGACGGTTTTTTAACCAACCTCTGAGTCTGATGATCCCATGTTTTTTGGGGGAAAGGGGAATGTAAACACATGATTTCTGGCTTGGTGCCGCTTTTGTATTTCAAATATCTGCAAAATGATTTAAAATCTTTAATATGTGCAAAAACTTTTCTTAAAGTGATAGTTCAACATTTTGGCAAATTGGCCCATTTGCATAATCCCTATAGTCATAGCAGTAGGTTTGATAACTTTATTGGTCGGTGCAAGCTGTTTTTAGAACGACAGAGCAGAGCCGTGAGCTGCTCAGAGCTACGCTACGGAGGCTCATGGGATTTCTTGGTTTTCGTCATAAAGCTCCTCATAAAACTCATCAAATACACAATCCAACAAGTCACAACTTGTCCACCAGAGCGTTGTGGAGTTGTTGGATTGTGTATTTGATGAGTTTGATGAGGGAAACCAAGAAATCCCATGAGCCTCCGTAGCGTAGCTCTGAGCAGCTCACGGCTCTGCTCCACCGTTCTAAAAATAGCTTGCACCGACAATTAAAGGTAACGAACCTACTGCTAAAACTATAGGGATTATGGCAATGGGCCAATTTGCCGAAATGTTGAACTAACCCTTTATGTAGCATTTAAAATTGAAGTTTACAGATTGAAAGGTAACTTTCTAATCAAGGCCGTAGCTACCATTGAGGACACCGAGGTCATGACCTCGGTATTTTTTTCGGCCTAATGAATGAAAAAAAAAAAAAAAAAAAAAGTGCAAAGTATTAGGGAGGACAGATGGAAGGTGACTGAGTGACTCTCCTCTCTTGTCCAAACAATTCCGGTAGGCCTATAATGCTCTTGTTTATTGACGCCCTCACGTACGTTGGTGTTTGTTTACTGGTCGCGGGAAAAAAGGCGATTCATTCGGAAAAAGCGAGTGATACAGCGCGTCGCGGAGCCTGCGTGCATGGAGGAGAAGGCTACTGAGTGAGTCGGTTGGCTCTAGATAAACTGCTCTTTCCAACCAGTTGTTACACTGTAAAGGTTTCATACATACGTGCACTTGAAGCGCTGTATTATTTCGGGACGGAACCTCATGTATGCGGAGAAAACAGCTGTTTAATAACGTCAATTCAGCGCCGTTTACTGTCTGTGTCCTGCACTATGCACTAGTTGAGCTAAGTGGGGGAGAGCAGAGACCTCTTTCCTGCAGATACTATACTGAGGGGGCATCTACTGCACTGTCCATTCTTCCATCAACTTTATGTGAAAAGCACAGTGACATGATACATTTTATGTTTACAGACAGGGGCGTCACTAAGTTTTAAGGACAGGGGGGGCTTAGCCCCCAGGAGATGCACAAGATGTGAGCATATGTGGTGCACGAGCACAAATATTTCACAAACAAAGACTGTGAATTTTTTTCTAAAAAATTTTGGACAGATTTAACAAAGAGCATACGGTGTAAAGTTTAGGCAACCATTAGTTTTATTTCAGTCTTTTTTTTTTATTTAAAGAAAGCTAAGACCTGTGAGATTACTACAGACATGTCTGGAGTAGGCTACTGTAGAAAATGTGAATTTTTCATCTCTGCCTATAGAATACTAACAAAAATCACATTCGAGTAAAATCTACCTTTGAATCATGGGATATCAGGCAAATTAATAAGTAATGTGTAGGCTAACTGTGTAAAAGTAGATGCTAAAAAAAATGAACCTGAGCAATTTTGCAGCTGTTTTATTATCAGAGATACGTATGTCCAGGTGGAATTTGACCTTTGGAAAACTAATTAGGCTATATTTCACTAATAGCCGGTGTCATAATATTCACTCCATCCAAATACAGCTGTTTTTGGCTCATTTTGATTTCACCTAAACCTCTTCATATTTTCCCATTCAAAGAAGACCATACAACCGAAATGAAGTTTGACACCAATATTTTACTCATAAAAAATATGCATAGAAATGTGAAATACTACACAAACCAACAACCAAAATTTGCTGCAACAAGGAGCAGTCAGATGTATGTTTGTGGTAACTATAAGGAAAAGCAAACAAACTTCCTGGGCCTGTTTCAAAGTGAGGAACACAGCTGACGCTCCAGAAGGAAGTCACCCAAAGATAGTAGGCTATAGCTATGGTAAAAAAAGAGTGCACACTTCACCCTAGAAACCTGTTCATCTTTATGTTAACAACCAGGACCATCACATTGCATTTCAGACTCTTTTTTTTTCGAGCTGGAATTAAACTTTATAATATAATATTTTTGCTACTCTGTGGCTGCTATGAATGTGAGGAGCTAGTCTACTGTTTGTAATGGATGGTGTGTTCTCATCAGAATTCAGTGAAGTTGGGTCTTCTCTGGATGATCACTAGTGATGATAATATCATAAAAATGGCATTAATCTAATATGATGTGTGTAGGTTTTATCTGTCAAAGTGCACCAGATTTAAGCCTTTTAATATAAAATTGCCCAAATTTCTGACGCCACCCCCCCGCGCACCACGACTATGACCTCGGTATTTCAAAAATCCTGGCTACGGCCCTGTTTCTAATCAGTCAACTTCTTGGATTGTCACATAAGAGGATGCATCAGTTGGTCACCATTATGTTACCTTGAACAAGATTTATTGATCTAAGAAATATGAGGAGAGAGGAGGTCAGACCTGCGTTAAGTAGAGAAACTTTCACTGATTTCCTCTGTAAGTTGTCCTACTAAAGTCTATTATGTGTTGTTTTTTGTTTGGACTTTAACTTGAGCCGAAGCCAACACTATCTAGTGTTAACTTGTTGAAGTGTTTACTCAGGAGGCTCAGCTCCAAAGTGCCTCGGTGTCGACTCGGCTGCAGAACGTATGATATCTGAAGGGATTTGTTCGATTTATCCCTCGTTGAGGTTTTAATGCTGTGATTTGTCACTGAACTGTGTGTTTCTCTCTTTCTCTCTCTCTGTGGAGGGTTTTAATATTATCACAGTGTTTGTATGTCTCTTTTATTCCAGCCTTCTATCACTTGTCTCAAACAGAATAGACCAGGGAGATCTCCTCATACAATAGCGTCCCCGGTGTTATCCAATCCTCAGTGTAAAATTTCCCCCCTTCTCTCTTTCCTCCGCCCGCCGCCCCACTCGTCTTTTCTTTTCTTCTTCTCTCAGCCGTGTGTGTGTGTGTTTTCACTGGCGTTTAAAGCATCTCTGTCTTAATTAAGTGCGCCTCACCCTTTCCCTGCGCTGAAAACAGAGCCGCTCTCTTTTATTACGGCCTCTGCTGTGAATGTGAAACCTCTTTCAGACCTCACTCACTCCTCACCATGGCAGGGCCCTATATTTACCAGAGCCACCACCCACACCCACCCACCCCCCACACCACACCACACCACACACACACAAAACCCCCTCATTTACTCTCCCCCGGCCTTTTGAAGAGGTGAGAAAAATGCCCAGTGGTTTGGATATCGCCCTGCCCTTGTGTCTGGAAACCAAGGGCGTAGTTGGCGTCCGGACTAAATCCTCCCAAGGAGAGATGTCCCTGTCAGAAAAACACCAAATCATGAGATTATAACTTTAAAAAAAAGAACAGAAAAGAAAGAAAAAGTAATCTCTGCATAGCGACACAGGGACGTATCCTCAAAGCGCTCACTTCCTGTGACCTTCTGTGACTTCCTGTGACTTTGACCGTTCGTCTGGCGGCGGCTTCCTGTTCCTGTCTGGTGGGACGCAGAGATGAAGCTGAGCATGACTAGAAATCAGCCTGCGGGGGGAAGCTGCAGAGGTGAATGCGGTCCAGACTTTTTGCTTTAAATGACGGAGGAGGAGGGAGGAGGAGGAGGAGGAGGAGGAGGAGGAGGAGGAGGAGGAGGAGGAGGAGGAGGAGGAGGAGGAGGAGGAGGAGGAGGAGGAGGAGGAGGAGGAGGAGGAGGAGGAGGAGGATTGGCCCTTGTCTAAAAAGCTTGGCACGAGCTGGAGATCTTTGAAGGTCTCCTCCTCCCTCCTCTCCTGCCGTCTTTCCCTTCTTCCTTCCGCCTGTACGTTCAGAGCAGTTTGTTTATCTGCCAGCTCCTCCAGCCGGCTAAACACTGCAGCACCCTGTGCACCATCTATCACAAGGGGGAGGGAGGGGAGGGGAGGTGGGGCAGATCATCTAGAGAGCTGAGGTTTGGTTTGGATTCAGGCCGAGCTGTTTCGCTCAGATATATCAATATATTTCCCACTGCGGGGGGAATCTTCCTCCCTCTTGTCTCTGTGTTTCTAAGCATCAGTTTCCATCCTGTGCAGCTCGTGGTGGTGGTGGACAGTGTTCGTCTGGTGCCACGGGGAAACTCATGGGTTTGGATTCATGGATGACAGCTACAGGTGTATCTGCTGCTCTGTATGAATGCGCAGCTTCATCGTACACTCCCTTTAATCTCTCCATGTAGCTACATTCAGAGGTCTGTATCCTGGGATGAACGGTTTTCGCATTGAAGCATTTTTGACACAAAGAATATAAAAAGTTAAACTACCTCATGAGACCCCGAGGAGTTTGCTTTTGGTTCTAAAAGAGTCTCATATTAATGTGGATGAATCTACGTTACCCACAGTTGTTAATGGGTCCATTTTTGATAAATATATCGTTTTGTCTCTGTCGTTACTTTGTTATTATTATTAGTGGTCGACTCGCCCAGCATTTCCTAGTTTCGGTTTCCTGGACGCTGCCCTGCGGGTCATGGGAATAACACCGGCAGATCGCCATTTATGGTCGGGACTACGACGGTATCTGATCGCCTTCGAACCTCCGACTTTCATTGTTGATGAATGAAAACATTCTTGCCGTGCGTGTGGAGGCTCATGGGAAATGTAGTGTGAAAACACTTTGCTTTCCGAAACTCCTCCTAGTAACTTTAACATTGTTTATTGACAAGGAAATGAGTGAGTGCATCTCAAATCTTACGACACCATCGCTGCATGCAAATCAAAATATTTGAAATGCAAATCAAATGCATGATAAGAAAACACATAACCTGAAGTAAGCAGGTGTAGAGTCACTCACAGTTTCTACCTGTTCCAGGTTTTAACATCTCAGAGCAGGTGATACACATTCAGGAGAGGATCTTGTTTACTACATACGACCCTATACTCAGGATCAAACTTTGCTCGCAGGAGGGAAAGAGGGCGATGCATCACAGGAATGAGTAGATCAGTGCACACACACTGACAGAGGTAGTTTAACAGAAGCCCTGCAGCTCTTTACATACTGTTAAACACAAAGGAAAATATGCAGCACGTTGTTGCTGTTGTATATGGACCAATGATTATAAATAATAAAGTATTAAACTACATAGAAACTCTGTAGCCTGCCGTGCATTACATCTTCAAACTACAGTTATTTAAAAAAAAAACAAAAAAAAAACTGCACTTAACGTGAATCGAAACACAGAGAAGCAGCAAACTCCCACACAACCTGAATCAACAGCTGTTCTGCTATTATAACTAATTATTCCCAACGCTTAATTGGCCGATCGACTGTTTATTTTAACCTTTATGTAAGTTAATCACTCTGGTATTTAATCATTTGCATGTTAGCAGTGCAGGTCAGCGTGCCTGCAGAACCAGACTGAGAGTGACTCGGCTGCTGGAGGAGGAGTGGCCATCTTGCATCAGTGGTGGAGGAAAAGTAGGCCACCGGCCTCTTTCACACAACACAGGAAAACGGCGGGGGTGGGGGCGGAGGGGCGGAGGGGCGGGAGGGGGTGAGGCGAGCGGACACACAGCTGATCTCCACACAGCACACTTGTGTCATCAAAACGAGCCGCGACTGACATGGCCGACTGCACGCACATGCCACACTTCAGCTCGCGCTCCGTTCGCCCCCTTCAGATGGACAGAGCTGAGTGTGTGTGTGTGTTTGTGTGTCTGTGTGTGTGTGTGTGATGCTCCTGTTTGATACTCAGACGATTCACAGATGGCTCCATTGTTTGAACAGTGAATCCAGTGTGAATGTAACAGTGATTAATTCAGATTTAAGGCGGCTCCACCTCTGTCCCATCTTCTTTTAATGGATTTACATTCATGTGCTTACTTCACTTTATATTTAATGTGTTGTGTTAGTGATTGTAGTGCAGAACATAAACTGGACTTTTGAGGTTGATACTATGATCATCAGTATGTGAGAATTATGTCAGGTGATATTGATTTTTTTTTATGATGTTTTCTATCAAAAAGAAGAACGCCTTAATATTTAATTGGTCTCTATTTGGATGAAAGTTTGAAGTCAGAAGAATTATAAGGTGTGAGGTTCTGCTCATGGTCGGGGGATCTTGGCAGTAACAAAGGATTTAGTCACTGGCATGGTTTTTTTGATCACATTAAAGGGATACTTCACCCAAAATCGATAATTCACCAATTTTCTACTCACCGTCATGCCAAGGAAGGGTTCGGAGAACTTTTTGAGTCATCAAAATGCTTTAGGAGTTCCAGGGGGGTCCGGCTGGCAACGGATTTTCATATAATGGCGGCAGATAGAGTTCACTTTTGAATCGTCCAAAACACACACTATGAAACATCTAAATACCTCCATACTGCTAGTCTGTACTGACCCAAGTGTCCTGAAGCCGTGACATGAAAAAGTTGTTTGGAAAAACTTAATGTGATCTCTGTTTTTAGCCTTGTTGTAGCAGTAGCTCCCAGTGGCTGCGCGAGATTTGCTGCGAGATGTTCTTTCGTCGTTGTAAACCATTGGATGTATGATGTAAACACTTGTTTTTAAGATTATGTGTAATCTTAATGTTTTATGTTTTAAATTTTTTGTTTTAATTGTGCAATAGTAGGAGTTCTTAATTTGTTGATCTATATGTGTGTGGGATGTGTTACATCTGTCAAGTCCAGTGTCATATACGGTACATGTTCGTCAAGGAAACCATAAGAGTTAGAACCCACTCACTACTGGGTATCAGGCCTTCATATTAGTGTGTTTCAGGTTCACCACAGTCTCCCATGGACCAGGTCTGATTTTTCTGGACAAGTAGTTCAGTTACATCTGATTTATTTGCAGACTGATATTAGCATAATGAAAATGTTGGACTTGCAGGTTTCTACTGTGTTTTTATTTTAAAATCTCCTCCTCAATGTTCAACGTTATCATTTATGAGTTTTAATCCCCCAGGACGAACCTCTTGTGTCATCAGGAGCATGATGGTATCATCTTATCTGAGCACATTGTTGATCTCTAATAAGTAAAGAGCTGGTGGTTGTTTAGCTCCTGGTCCTTCCTCCTCCTCCTCCTCCTCCTCCTCCTCCTCCTCGCTTCAGTCGGCCTCGGCTAACAAGTTAATGAGTTAGCACTCTTCAGCCTGCCACGACCCTGCTCTGATTAAGCTCAGCATTGGTTTCCAGGTTGGATGTAAGCAGCTTTTAGCCCCTGTGGATTAGCCGGCCTCGCTTCGCTTCAACGCCGCTCAGAGATGTTTCCAGTTATTTGCCTCTCTTGTTTCTCCCGCTAATTTTCACTCCCATCATTTGCATTTTGGAGAAGCGTTTTTCAGAAATTAGGCTGGGAGCCCACGGCGGGTCGAGAGAGAGGATTTTAAATCCCCGAACTATGCGAGAAAATTAATAGTTTAAGCTGCTGATGCCTACACAAAGTCCCTGTAATAGAAAGCGGATGTGCTGTTTTGGTGCCCGGCAACTCTTAGATGCAGGATTTGTGTTTTGAGTTTATTAATGTTACTGAGTCACGATGATGAATCAGATCCCAGATCAGATCCATCTCTCCTCACTCGCAGCAGTAACCAGCGTATGAGCGTCTCACTGCGGTGCTGCTGACCCAGGATACCGGGGGCTTTGAGCGAGCGAGCGCCCCTCCGATGAACTCCCACTCCTGTTTATAAGCAGGACATAAACAGTCCCAGTCTTCACGTCTGATGTGGAGTTGGTGGGCGGAGCCTCGCTCTAAGCCAGGCAGCACAGATAAGACCGAGTGTGTGTGTGTGTGTGTGTGTGTGTGGGAGTTGTGGGTCACTGAGGGAGCTGAAGGAGGCAGAGAGCCAAGCAGGAGATAAAAACAGACGCTGTGAAGTCGATGTTACCTGAGTCTGACTCTCTGCTCCGCTCTTCCTCCATAGTTTCCACTTATTGTCTCTGTCGTCACGCAGCTATATGTTGTTTTACACGTAGCCTCCTGCACGTGGCTCATCATCACAGCTGCAAAGGTGGAACAGAAACAACTGAGCCGTGTTCGAAAAGTCCAGTTAATGTAAATCTGTCTTTCATAAACTAAAACTAGACATATAAAAGTAGCTACTTCTAATATAAATGACCTTGAACCTTGAAAAAAAAGAAAGATGATATTGGGAGCAACTCTACTTGACATGCAACATGTGAATCATCTACACATATTGTTGTGTTTACATGGGCAAATATTGCTACTGTGATTTCAATTGGAATATTTATTTTGTCATTTTCTCTCAGTCAAATATAAATTATGTGATTTATGTTGTACCAGACAAATATGTCTGGTAATGTCTTGAGATTATGATTTATTTACACGCGGCTGCGATTTCAATTACAATGTGCATAGTTGTGTAGCCTTGTAGAGATGATTAACAGATGTTTCTCCTCTTATTTTTAAGAGAAAGAATGTTTTGCTTGAGTCAGAAGTAAAAAAAACCAAGACTAATGTTAAAGAGGAACTATGTAAGTCCGGTTGCTTTTCCGCTGTTTTGCTAACCTCCTCCAGGCCATGTGCATATAATGAAGCCAGCCAGAAATTAATCAATAGTTAAGTTAAGCCATTTATTAAACCATCACAATCACTCCACAGCTGTTTAATTAAGGTAAAAATGTAACATAGTTAAGATACAAATCCTGCACAGTTCCTCTTTAACAGCTCTGGTGAGACAGTGTTTTGAGCTAAATGCTAATGCTAACATGAAGATTTAATGTTTACCATGATCTCCGACTTTAGTTCAGTGTGTTATTGTGTTTTAAAAAATGGACACGTTAGCACAAAGTACAGCTGAAGTCAGTTGAATTTGAGTGTCATTATTAAGTAAACAGCAGGATCAGGAACCAGACCTAAGTCATTAGGTTGTGTTTCGTTTACTGAGTGTAAACATCTGAGAAGTTTTCACACAACTCGACTTGTTTACTTCCCCACTTCTTTTTTTTCTTCCCTCCACCGATTTTAATTTCCTTCTGTGGAGCAGCGTTCGCTTCTTTCCTACGTTACGTTACAAACCTTGGTTCTTCTATCACTTCATCTGGCTCCGTCCCGATCCCTCGGAGCAGCAGGCCTCTCTAACAGGATTTGTTTAATAGTCTACTACTCCCTGATTCATATCTGCCCCCCTCCTCCTCCCCCTCAGTCAGCCAAGATCAACACTAATGAGCCTTTGTAGAGAGAATAATGAGCTTCTAGCAGTCGCTCGGCCGCGTCTTCTCTCTGGACGAGGCAGGACGACGGACGGGCATGTGGAGGAGGAGTCGGCGCCCGATCTCAGTAACAACAGAGGTAATGGCGTCCGACAGCGAGATAATTCCTCCGCTGCTTCATCTGGACTGCTCCTCCGTCCGTCCACAACACGCTGTACCTGGAGATTGATAAAAACACAGAGACAGTGACCTTTGTTGATGTGAAAAACTGAACATTTCTGTTGAGTTGAACATGTGAGCAAACTGATGAAAATGTAAAATGTAAGTTGATATAAAAGTTTTTAAAATCATTTTATCATCACCGAATAATTCATTTCATCTTTGAAGACGCAGCAGATTCGATCCACACAAACAAACCGTGCGGGGACTCGTCCTCTGATCTGGACCCAGTATACCCAGAGAGCCGCCGCCGTAGCCGCCGCCGCCGCCTTAATCTGCTCATCCCTCCGTCTATTTCACCTTTTTTCTGCACTAATCCAGCTCTGGGCCTGTGTCTCGGCCGTGCTGCTGTGTTTGCCCTGCTGATCCTCCGGGCTCAGAGGCCTGATGGAGGAATGTCCCGATGAAAGCAGCAGCGACGGGACGTTGCTCCCGTCTCGTGTCTGGACGTCCTTAACCGCTGCAGTGCATCTGCTTTATCACTTTTGGATGAACTTCTTTGCACATTTAACCCTTTAGGGGTCTTACGGGTCTTTTGTACTATTGATTTTATCATACCCGTGTTTGGTATCTTTTTTTCTCTCAACACAACTTCACCTATGTGATCTGACAGTTATTTTTTGACTTTATTAACATATCAGGCCCAAAAATACACGAAAACCATGTAGAGTAGCTTTTTTCCATTTTGTAAAATGACAAAACATGGCGAATATATCGAAACAAAAACAGGGAGAGAGTTTTAAATCTGCACTTTCGAATGAAGTTGACAGCAGCGCTTCAGGTGACCTAGTTTGTTTGTGACGGCGCTTTGAATACGTCACGTTATCTGATCGCATCGCCGTGATCACAGATCCTGAAGGGGTTAAACTTGAACTAGAGGAGTCGTATTTTAGAAAAAACGGGATTTGGGTCTGTGCTCAAAAGCGACGTGGTTCATCTTGACTTTGCGTTGATCTTCAGAGGGACTCAGCACTTTTTTTGTTTTGTTTTGTTTGTTTTATTTCCCAGCTGCCTCGGCTGCGTGGCTGTGGAAAAGCCCTGATGTTTGGTGGTTTGTCGGCCCGGTGGTTACGAGCGATATCCATTTCACTGTACGGTCATTCCTCCTCGTGTGGCTAAAAATGGGGTGACAGCCCCATTACGTTATGGAAAGTTGCAGCCGTGCCCAGAATGTAACCCCCCACCCCCACCTCACCCCACCACCACCACCTTTACTACTACAAGATCTAATTACAGCAGCTATGCAACAACACTGCCTGTCTGTCTCTCTGACGACCTGTCTCTCCTCCAACGCTGCTTCACCGTGTCCCACTTTGACTCTTTGACCTTCTCACTTCCACTTTGCCCCATTTTTTTTTAGTTTTCTTTGTTTTATAGAAACACATCTTTAAAATAATGAACACAGAAACTTATATGACATTCATTTATATCAAAATCAGATATTTCCTTATTGGTTTTGGTTTATTTGTTTGTACATGGTTGTTGTATAGCCGTGTAGCAGACACTCCCCTTGTTTTTCAGCTGCAATACAGCGATCAATAGGGATTTATAATTGACCAGCCCCTCTCTCTCTCTCTGTCTCTGTCTCTGTCTGTCCATCTCAGTCTCTCTCCCCTGAGTGAGGCTGTTTTCTTGGCCTACTTACACCGTGCTCCTGTTTGCACCGCTCAGTCAGAGCAAAAAGCTGCAACACAAACCGATGAGCTGGAGAGCAACATCTCTTCATACGGTGCCTCGTTTGTCTTAGAATTCATTTAAATTATTTTTTTTTAATCTACACGCTCGTGTTTTGTTTTGCGACTCTCCAGGCCGCAGCCTTTCATGCACGTTGTCGTCTGATTGTCCCGGCAGCGTCACATGTCAAAGTGACATCTGTGATCAGAAATGAAAATCAGACTGACATCAAACCCCGAACGCTGGCTGACTGGTATTTTGATGTGTAGCAGACGTCGGTTTTGTTCATTAAGGGGAACGTCAGTGTTTAAAACAGCAAACATGAAACGTTTGGAAGAAGAGAAGTTGGATTTTACTCAACAATTCAACTTAAAACCAACAAAATATGGACATCAGCTGTTCTTTACATGATGTTCAGGTGTGAGACGTCGTCCTGATGTTGAAGTTTGGTTCTTGACGCCAGTTTTCCTGCAGCAGGGCAGTCGATTCAGATTCAGATTTTTTTTTTTTTTTTTTAAATGGGAACAGTACATATTGATGGACATTGACATGTAAATATGTGGGATTATAACCAAGTGGCTAATTTCCATCCCCAGTCCCATTGGCAGGTTAAACAATGACGATAAAAAGTACAAGAGGCAGGACTAGGACAATAAAACACCTTGACATCTTACACAAAACATATATGAAGGACTCACATAAACCAGCAGTTAACTGACCAAAGACGGTTAAAAGAGTGGGTAAGGAGACCAAAAGATTACTGAGAAGTTATAAAGTGCTACAGTGCTAGATAAAGTGCTATTTGCTAAAGTGACGAGTGCATAAGTGCAAGATTGAATTTGCAGTTACATACTTGTCTTTATCAAAAATTCCACCTTAAAAACGAAGCTCTCGTGGCTTAAAACAACAAACTCGCGGCTCCTCCTGATGGATTTCCTTGAAGATATTCATACTCTTCTTCCTGCTGTCGCTGCGCTGTTCTCTTGGATTTAGAATAAAGGCCGTGATGCTCATCCTCAGGGAGAGCTATTAAACACACTACAAGCTTTTTGCATTAACCGTGTGTTTTTGCGTGTGCGTGCGTGCGTGTGTTGTCAGGAAGTGAAACCCGATGTGTCAGTGTGATGCAGCTGCTCTGCACGCTCTGACATCACAATGTGCACATGAACTAAACTAAACTGTTTTCTGAGTGTGTGATGGGTAAACTTCATGTTGTAGTTGTGTTGATAACCTGTTGCTGGAAATTCCCACTCAGGCCGTGTCCCTGAACGCGCCACATTGACAACCAATGGAAATGTTTGTCAGCCAATCAAAATCTAAAGTTTATCATTATAAAAGTGCATTTACCAGTGATTTAGGCTAAATCCTTATTGAATCGTCACCTTGGCACCAAAATCTTATTGATTTTGAGTCGGTGCATCAATGTAAGTTGATTGATTTATTGATCGATCAGAACAAACTTGAAACTCTTCTGCAGAATGAGTGAGCAGCAACAATTAGTCAATTAATTGTATTGTTGATCAGCAGAAAGTAAGACACTGAAGTGTGTGTCGGTGTGTTGTCCCTGACGACTGTGCTGTATCCATGACGACCGTGTGACGACTTTAACTGAGAGAAAGTTTGATTTTCTTCATTAGAGGAAAAATAAAAACATCAGAGAGATAATCAGTCAGTAAATGTGTGTCGTGTTGTGTTGAGACAGTGAAGAAGTGTGTGTGTGTGTGTCAGTGAGGAGTCCTGCCTGTTGTTGTTGTCGATGGTGTGTGTGTGTGTGTGTGTGTGTGTGTGTGACAGGATGTACAGAGCTCAGCAGCAGCTGCTGTGTGTTCGCTCGTCTGGAACCAACCAGAAATATTTTAATTCCTCCTCTGGACCTCACCACTCGTTTTCTTTCTTTGTGTGTGTCTGTGTGTGTGTGTGTGTGTGTGTGTGTTGATGTTGTGTATGTATGCTGTTCAGTACGTGAGAAAAACCCTGAAGTGTGGAATTCGTCATTACCACGATCATTAGCAGTGTGATCGTACATCTCTGCTCTGATCAATACAGACGACGGTTTTCACACTCGCTGGACAGAAATAGGAAGTGTGAGTGTGTGTCTGTTTGTGCGTGTGCATGTGTGTGTCTAAGTGTGCCAGTGTCTCTGTGTGTTTGCTTGTGCATGTGACAGTGTGTGTTTGTGTGTGTGTGTGTGTGTGTGTGTGTGTGTGTGTGTGTGTGTGTGCCTACACTACAGCTTGCACCTGGCTCCTTGTCTGTGCCCCAAAGCCCAGAGAAGAGCAATAAAGAACGCCTTGTCTCTAAAATCATGATGCACACACACAGACACACACACACGTACGCGCGCACACACACGTACACACGCACACACACACTCTTCCTAGTCAGTGGAGCCAGACGTATGTCCAGATTTCAGCTAAACACAAAGTATGTTGATAACTGATTATTATAGGGGAGTAAACGTATCACCTGTCTAAAATGACACATGTATACATTGGGAAACAGCGTGTGTGTGTGTGTGTGTGTGTGTGTGTGTGTGTGTGTTGGTCCAGGATGAATGACTCCACTCCCCTGGCATTTCCTTGGGGGGGAAGTTTGCTCAGCTCCCTTAGTTATCTGGCCATCTTCTACACACAACACACACACACACTCACACACACACTCATAAACTGTGAGTGTTGTCCTCTCTTAAACCCTCCGACACTCCGACCCTCTTTCTTTCTTTCTTTCCTCCTCCTCCTCCTCCTCCTCCTCCTCGTCCTTCATCCCTCCTGTGTGTTTTCTGGCAGCTGCTTGAAAAAATACAGAAAACAGATTTTCCCAGAGTCTTTAAAATGAAAAAGCAAAAATGGTTATAAAAAAAAAAAAAAAGTAAGGGGAGACAAATGTTGCTGTGAGACCAATGAATTTAATGATGAAGTCGAAACGACAAACACGAGACAGGAGAGAGCAGGGAACATGAAAACGCAGCTCCGACTATTAGTGTTATGGAGCGTGTAGTAGGGATCTCTCGTCTCTCTCGGCTGTTGAACTTTTTCTCTCTTGTGCCTTTTTAATTAGAAATTCAGTTTTACCTCCAGAGTTTCTTAGTTTTAATGTTGTAACACGCTGTTGGTTTTTCTCTGATCGTCTTGAAACGTAGAGCATCTCTAATGAGAAACCCAGATCTCCCTCAGAGTGGAAGCCTGAGGTCAAAGGTCGTAATAAAGTCTACCTTATGAACTCTGGGGTCAGGTCCCACTCGCCCTGAGTCGGTGGACGTCATTAAAGCCGACGTCTGCCCCCCCTCCTCCTCTCTCCCCTCCTGATTGGAGAGAAGCGATCAGAGCGGAGGAAGCTTTAAAGGTCAGGGGAGACGTGACCCGGCCGAACGGCTCGTTCAGCACCCATGATTGTTGTTTTTGATTACCGACCTTTATTTTTTCGTCAAATTACTGCAAATGTAGCTTTGTACGAGCCGTCAGCGAATCTGTCGGCGTGTAAAAACAAGATGGCTCCACATGGTGCATCGTCGATAGGCCACAGGTGGAGAGTTTCAGGAAGGAGCATCTTACATTTACACCATGAAATGATCATTTAATGTTCAATGACGTATTTATTTAGAGTGTGAAGACTGGAAAAAGTACCTGTTAACATCTGAGTGCATGTAGCTGAATGGACCAGTTATATCATAGGAGAACAGTAGTAGCAGTAACAGTAGTGGCAGCAGTTTCGAAAGAACCTGAGGGAAGAATGTAATTAAAATTTTATATTTAAAGTTATGATTGTTTTATGTGCAATAATGTTTAATTACATTAAGGATCATATTGAAATCTTACTGGCCGTGCTCATATTTCTACTGCCTGCAGTCAAACCATCATTCATTATGTCGTAAACTTTGTCAGTCTGCTAGTTGGAAGAGCTAGTGCTTCAATACTGGAACAGGAAAAAACCGGATCAATGCAAATATTATTAACAAAAATGAGAAAACATGTTAAGTAGTAGCAGTATAAGCTTGAGGCCTTGACATGGAAAAGTTTGTGAACTCCTGGAGGAATATACGTACAACAGGTTTATTGATCTCTACAGTTCATCCTCTACTGTTCACACATTAAAGGTTGGAGATTTCTGGAAAACCGGTTCTAGCAGGCCACTCCTCTCTGAAGCCTCCACCTTTCCGTGGACGTAGGTGAAGACACCCAACGCACATTACCAGAGCTACATTGCCACCCATCAGACTGGAGTGTGGCTTTTCTGTGGACGGAGGTTAAGACTCTGGTCGCGCACGCGAGAGGAGGGAGAGAGACGGCAGCTTGATTGGGTGAAGGCAGAACTAGACATGAAGGCATCTGATTGGTTTTTCCTTTTCGGAGCGAAAAGCATGGATTGGTCAGAGTTTTGTCATTCCTGCAGGAACTATTTTGTTCCTTTTTCTATTGACTACTGACTACTTGTTACTCTCAGGATAGAAGGATCATTTCACCCAGTATAACAAAACGTGTTTCTGAACTAAATTTGTCCAACAAAATTTTGGACAAAGTGTTTTTGTTCGTCTTAGTCCAGTGCCATTATTTTCCCACCAACCATCGACAGTGTTTAAGTAGTAAATACATTCAGCTCAGCTGACTTAATGTTTCCTCAGAAGGGGGGGGGGGGGGGGGGGGGGGTCACTTTCCCACACTGATATGGATCGATCAGTGCTGCAGTGATTTGGTTACATTCATGAGTCTCTACTCACTCTTATGAAAGCTACATAACCACAGCTGTGTTGTCTCTTTTAGACTCATTCAGTGGAAATGAGCAGCAACATTTTTTTTTACACAAAATCTTTATTTCTCATAAAACAACTCTCAAAAATCTAAGTGTTTGCAAATTACCCAGAGTAGGTTTTACAGACACGAACACAACAGAGCTGATGGGAGCTGATGGGAGCTGCGGTGCGGCACCAGTTTTTCCCAGTAATGATCAGACCTCGTGCCGTTATCTCTCTGTATCAGACTAATTCATTAAATTTTTATGATCGTCTGGCCAGCTCAGCAGAATAAAGCTCTGCAGTCAGCAGCCCATGAGTGGAACAAAACAAAACAACAAAAAAAACCAACAACCACAGAAGCAGAGAGGAGCTGGTGATGTGTGTAGAGTCACGGGCCGGACCAGTGTCTGTTGGCAAACACCAACACCGTCCGATTAAAGAGAGAGACGCCGGCCGCTGGGGGGAGGAGACGGGTGAGTCAGAGACGCCTGAACCCAGATCAGAGAGAAGTGAGTCAGTTCATCAGCTCCTCCACATGAGGCCGGTTCACTGAGCTCTGGTTCTGTTCGGTCCAGTCCAGACCCATGTGCAGATTGTATGTTTCTACATGAGCAGCACAACTTAATCATAAAATATTAACCTGCACCAAGATTTAATTATCTAAAGAGTTGCTGCTTTTCTATTTTTATAATATTGGAAATTGATTTTTCAAAAGAGCCGAGCGCTGCAGCATTCAGTGAGTTAATTAGATGCAAAGGTTGATGGAAAATTAATTGGCAACTGATTGATAATCGAGTCGTTCATCAGCTCCAGCTTCTCTGATGCAACGTTTCTTTGCCTCATGTGACTTTAAACTGAACCTTTGTGTTTCAAAATGTTCCCTGAGGCTCGAAGAATCTCCTTTTTCACTGTCGATTTAGACCAAACAATGAGTCTGTTAACTGAAAATACAACCAGGAGGTGACTTGGTAATAAGAAAATCTGTCAGTTTCAGCCCTGTGGGACGTCACCTGAGCTCTGTGAGGCTCTTTAATATTCACTGATCGTTTACAAATTAAATATTCAGGTAATGAAAACACAGTGAAATACAGGTTTAATGCATATTTCAGAGTTACTTTATACACATTCTGCACATGCACATGACTTTGTGGTGTTGAAACTTTATTAAATTAAACACTAAAACCCAAAATTAACAGAAGGACTGTTTAATCAAATACAAATATTCCACACATCTTGTGTACAATTTAACAACCAGCCTTTGTCTATAACATCTTTATGAATTTGCGGTTCTGCCCTGAATGCAACATAATTTGTAAGTGATTGAGAGTGGACGTATTAGTAGGTTTAGCTGTTCAGGTTTTCTTTAAAGAGCTGCTGATGAAAAATAATTAAGTCACTACGTCGTAGGAAACTAACAAGAGTCACATTCTTGTTGTTGTGTTGTTACCTCAGTCTCTCAGTTTCCTCCTCACACACACTCACACACACACACGCACACACACAGACACACACTCACTCACCAGCCTTCAGGGCGTCTGAGGGAAACGTCTCGACACCACATGAGGTTGAAACTGAACTGAACTGAAACCACCTCTGATTGGCCGCCACCCACCTCTCGGGTCCTCGGGGCTCTTTCCATGATAAGCACGACACAGTCAGGTCCAAACCCCCCCTCACCCCCCCCCCACGTAGCCCTGACCAAGCACATTGGAGAGAGATGATGGCGCTGGTCATGGGAGAGTCGGATGACAGGAGGATGATGTCATGTTGGAGCGAGCAGTCAGCTGGGAGCTCCACAGTCTCAATAACTACATTATCTACATTCATGCTCATAAAAGGCTCAGGTCTCCAGCTGGAACACAACCACAGCGCAGAGAGGTGATGAGGTTCAGTTGTTTTGTTTTCTCTGAACTCGTTATTCACTGATTACGAGACAGTTTGAACCTCCAGATATGTGGATTAGTCTGGGTGTCTGTCATCAGTGGTCTGAGGCGTCAGTCCGGTGTGAGGAGAATGAAGCTCTGACTGGTTGTAAACAAACACCACAGTTCAAACTACAGCTGGTTCCCAGTTTGTTCACTTCAGATGTGGGAAATTTTTATAAACTGACTTCTTGTTCAGCTTCGACCGGTGCAAGTTGCACTTTACCAAGGGGGCAGTTGTCGGTCTGAGAAGTGAAGCTCACTTCCGCGTTCAAAAAACTGCAATCCCCTCGGCTTCCTCTGGGGGCTGGTACCGGAAGGGAGCATTCTCCATAGACCCCCATGTTAAAATCGCCGATTTTACATCCTCAATAAACATGTTAAAAGCCTGGTACCATTACGTTTTTTGGTCTCAACCGATAGTTTCTACCCCCGCACACACTCTGAGGGGGGTGAATTTTTTTAAAACTCTACTGTTTTACTGTTATTAGGTTAAAATTCTGGCCAATTAGGGCACGGAAACGTTGAGTGACAGGTCCGGAGACCGCTGCTTCGAGGCCAGTGGGCGGGCCAATATGGAAAGTCAAATCCAACATGGCGCGGTTCAAACCCCTGTAGTAGCGGCACAAAACAGACTCACCAAAACCAATGGGTGACGTCACGGACGCTACGTTCATTCTTTTTACAGTCTATGCACTTTACTCATAAACTCTTAAAGGGACAGTTTTTTTTTTTTTAGACATGACACCACCATCCTGACATACAGCAACACGAGCGAGGAAAAGTGATTAGAATACGTACTTTTCAATGAGCCTGTTCCTGTCCTGACGCCGCGAGTGACATCGCTCTGTCCAGCGATGTCGCCCAACCCTGAAAAACTCGCTCGCTCTGTCTCTATCTGGACGACATTTCGCAGCGATGTCCCGCCCCTAAACATTTCTTATTGGTTGAAAAGTACACGCTGCTTCCTGTTGACAAGCTAGTTAGCAGAGAGAGGAGAATATGAGAGAAATACAAAAAATACTCCAAGATGTGAAAAACAGCAACCAGGAAATGTCAGGAATCTAAAAATAGCTCCAGAAGTTTGTTTACGTCCCTCGATAATTTGATTGGTTTGGATTCTGAACCAATAGAATATACTCGCTACAGAATCGTCACGCTGCATATCGGACACCTTCACGCGAGATTTCGTTGCCGTTTTGCTCGCTCGCTGTATGTCAGGACGCGTTGTGAGGTTGTGTGACAGTCAGTACTTTAGAGATCTGGAGTTGTGTGATGCTGTGTATGGGGTCATGAGATAAAATGTGTTTAGACATTTTTAAAAACATCCACCAAAATAATCCAATATGATTTTAAATGTCTGCTTCATGCAGGATGTTTTCAGCTGTTTTTCGTTCCCCTTGAAATCGACTCTTTCCTGTGACAGAGGAGCGTCTGTGTTATGTTGCAGCTTCAGCTCAGCTGAGTGAGTCAGACAGCGACTGGACACGACAACCTCACTTTGAAAACCCTGAACTTTCCCTTTAAAGGTTCATTTGGCTTCAATTTCACTTTCAGATCAGGTTTTGATCACAGGCTGTTTGACCTCTGACCTTCACTGCTAAAAGTTTGTACCTCATCATGTTGTGAAGGTCAAAACTTCTCCTTCATTTCACTGATGGACGGATGGACCGTCCCTCCGTCTCTTTTTTCTGTCCATATAAACCAGGTGTGGGCGTCTGAGTCTCGTTCCTGAACAAAGGAACCAGAGAGGATGATGTCATCTCTAAGCCATTGTGTGTGTGTGTGTGTGTGTGTGTGTGTGTGTGTGTGTGTGTGTGTGTGTCGGCAGTTGGGGGGATTCTGTAATTATTACAGTCTGCGTTCTGAGGTCACCTTTCTCACACACACACACACACACACACACACACACACACACAGAGGACACACACGGACACGGACACACACACACACACACACACGGGGAACTTTTCATCATCCAGACAGGCAGCATCGTGTTGTTAATCGTTTCCTTTTAAAAAGCAGCTTCATCAAATGAGAAATGGCCAATATTTCACAATGTGATTGGAAAAATTAAAGGTCGAACACACAAACCAACCTGTCAGAACACACACACACACACACACACACACACATACACCTATATCCTTACACACACTCACACACACACACACATCCACAGAGCAGCTTGTCTTTTTTACTTCTGGAGGTTTAATTTCATGAGAGTGAATAAAACCATTCATGACTGGCGGCCAGCCATTGTTAGAGTGTGTGTGTGTGTGTGTGTGTGTGTGTGTGTGTGTGTGTGTGTGTGTGTGTGTGTATGTATGAGCAAAGCTGTTCATTCATCAACATCTGTCATGATGTCACTGGTGTCCATACAGCAGCTCCTATACATCGTATTAGCCTCAGGATGTGTGTGTGGACAGACATTAGGACCTCAGGTTGGCCAAATGATACAAGTGTGTGTGTGCGTGCGTGTGTGTGTGTGTGTACTTGATTATGCATTATCCCGGCCAACACACAATCTTTAGTCTTCACAAAACTGCATCGTCAGCTGAGATGAGCTGGTCCACACACACACACACGCTGCTGCTGCCTGTCATCACTGTACACTGCAAAAACTCAAAATCTTTCCAAGAATATTTGTCCTTTTTCTTGTCAAAATGTCTAATTTCTAGTCAAAACTAAACTCTTTCCACTTAAAATAAGACTCATCACCGAAAAATGAACTTGTTTTTAGATCATTTTCACTTCATTTCACACAAATATTTACTTGAAATAAGAAGAATAATCTGCCAGTGAAAGGAAGTTTCCTGTGCTTGTAATAAAGGAAGAAAAACTTGCTCCACTATCAGATTTTTCTACTTATTTCAAGTGAAAATATGCTTGAAAGAAGTAAAAACTGTCTAAAAACAAGCTACTTTTTATGTGATGTTTCTTATTTTAAGTATAATGAGATTTGTTTTGACTAGAAATAAGACAAATATTCTTGGTAAGATATCTGAGTTTTTGCAGTGTAGAAAACCAGATGCAGATAGTGGGACTGAGCTGCTGAGGTCAGAGTGAGTGCGTCTAGCTGCAGCCGGGGGAGACGCTGTGATTCATACACTTTTTGTCCGTGTGAATGTGAATGGAAGTGGGGAGGGTAATTCATTAGTGCTGAGGAGTGTGTGTGTGTGTGTGTGTGTGTGTTTTCCTGTGTGCATTAGTACATCAGAAATACCTTCAGCATGTGTGTAAGTGTGTCGTGAGGTAGAATGGGATGACTCAGCGGCAGCACAAGAGTAAGATGGATGCTGGGCTTAATGGAGGTCGGACAAACACTGAGACAACACACACACACACACACACACACACACACACAGGACTTCCTGTAATGATCTGGTTCAAGGTTGGATTCGATCCACGTTGGTGAATCTGCGGATGTGTGAAGTTGCTGTAGCTAACAGTTTAGCATACTGTAGCTAATCCAATAAACTAATAAGAAACGCCACCGTTCACCACACGATGAATCTGGTTCAAATGTTTTCATCATGAAGCATCAACTTGTGTAGATAACCAGTCTACGATCAGTGACTCAATGTTTCCTGTGTATAATCAGTGATAGAACTCCAAATATGTTGGAGAAAACCCCCCAAATGAGATAAAACATTAATTAAACAAACAGGATGTAAAGAAAGAAAGAATTTTTTTAAAAAGGTAAACAACTAAGGGAATTAAAGGTATAAAAAAAGAGCAAAACTACATAAAAAGTGCAAGACTATATTTGCGCATTTCCCTTATTTCCTTTCGACTTATTACATTCAGAATAAGTTTCTTTGCTTATTTTATCATCATATGCAGATGTTATGCAAATTAGGCATTAAAGGGATAGTTCAACATTTTGGCAAAATGGCCCATTG